>NC_089583.1:30765180-31065180 GCF_019320115.1 Miscanthus floridulus | reverse complement strand
AAAAACAACCTGCAGTGGAGGAACAGCAGGAACAAAACAACTGATGACATAATTAAGCAATTGTTTCTACTGGGCTACCAAAAACACAAATGGTAACACCACCCATCAATCAATTTGACAAGCTAAACAAAAAATTTCCTAAATATGGACTGGATCGAGGTGGCCAGACCAGAGACTCTGCCTTCTGAAAATGCTCATTCTCTCTCATCAGCATTTCACTGCACACAAATACTTTCATATTTCCTCCTCCACATCCAATTCCATCTTCCCCGAAACCAATAGTTCTTGCAGGAACGGGTCGAACGGAACATCGCCACCGACGCCAGGTCTCATCGGACTAAAGAACAAGGCGAGCCAGGAGGCGCCCGAGGACGGAGGCTGACAAGGGCGGGCAGAATGCCGTACCTCGCGGTCGCGGGAGGAAAGGGGAGTCGCCACCGCGGCGGCCTGCGGCAGCGAAGGCGGCGGCGCGAGGGAGCTGGCGTGCTGGGCCGTGTGTGGCCGGCCTAGCTGCCAATCTTGCTCCCGCCATTGAATAGGAAAACAAAAGGCCTCTCAAATCTCAATCACCTCTTTTTTTCCCCCTATATATAGGTAGATTAACTAAAATTTCTGCTTAGTGCACTACCTTTTTATAAGGGCTAGGGGGTTTCTATTTTTATCTTTATATAAAATCATTAACAGGTTGCTTGGTTTATGCTTCCAAATATTTTTTTTTCTTGTTGTGCCTAAAGCGACCAGAACAATTATTATTATTCATATATTCACGTCTCCGACTTTGCATGATTGAGATGTGAAAAATTACCATGGACCCTGATATGATGAATCAATCAATATGGATTACCTTTTATTTATGCAGCTAGGGGCAAAGTTGTCAGCTGAGGTTAAAAATTAGCCTATATATATTAGTTGAAGGTTAAGGCTCACCAGCTAGTTAGCTAATAACTAATTAGATGCTTAGGACAGCAGTGATATAAACTTATCAATGTCAGTTGCAAACCAGTGGTCATAACCTTTATTATCATTGTCGATTATCACCACCGAGAGTGAAAAACCGACAGTGATGGAGGGCCTGCTCGGTAGAGATTCACTAGCTCCAGATTCAACAAAAATAGCTCCACTCTACCCAAAAAGATCCATCAAATCCGGATTCACAAAATGGTGAATCTGGAGGGCAGATCTCCCGACTGATAGAGAATATGTACTAGTGTATGGATCATGTCTCGTTACTACTGCCAATGAGTAAAGGTGCAAAATGTTTGTGGCAGACATTTGGCTTGCACGCTTGTGGAGGCCTAAACGAAGAAGCCGAGGCTGCCAAGTGGGGCCGGTGGGTCAACACTAAAAAGTCGAGAAATCTTTGCTTCGTTTTTTTTCTTCAAAAAGGTGACCGTGCCCAAACGACAAATCTCCTGAGATCAATCAACTACTTCGATTTTTAAAAAGGTGACCGTGTTCCACGTGAATACGACATTAACAAAGAGAGCCGTGATCATGCTGAGATTAATGAATAAGACAGCGAAACAACATCAGATATTCAGGGGCCCACATTATTTTTAGCTGAGGAAGCAATGTTGCAGGAAAATGACTTGCCGCTACCACTACCAGCTACAAGCTAGACAGTGGCGGATTTTTCAAATTTTCATGGAGGTCGCCATCAAACATCTGGGTACACGTTCATTCTTACAACTTTACAAGTCGCCCGACCCATTATTCTCTACTAATGATCGTAACAGCAGTTCCTAGCTGAATTCAATAGCCGCCGAATGGCATCTACGGCTGCTGCCTGAACTTTTCTTTTTCTTTTAGTTGACAAACTCTACTTCCGTGAACGGCTGCCCTGAATGCAGCTGAAGGGCAGTGTCACCAACAGACTGCAAAAGGCAGAGCAAAATTTACCACAAGTATCCAAAATAGCAACAATGACTCTTTCTTTTCTGCAGTGCATAGCGTTTTCATCCTAGCCTGAGGAGCTTCACGATATAACCAAAGGGCTCTGTGTGAACATGCCTTCTAACTAATAATTGGAGTTTGGTTGCACCATTCATATATACTAACCAACCAACTGTAGTACTTGGCAGTTGCTCAGTACTGAAGAAAAGATTAGCGACGACATATAATTTAAATGGAGCAATCGAGCACAAAGCGCGAACCTTTGCCATAGTTCTGTAGGAGTATTCAGTGACACCAGCCACATGTGGCGTTATGATAACGTTTGGGAATTTCAGAATAGGATCCTCTGGATCAAATGGCTCCATCCAAGCAACATCAATCCCCAAACCAGCTAGATGGTCTGATTCCAGGTGATCAAACACAGCCTTGTAGTCCAGCAAGCGTCCCCTGGCAATGTTGACCAGATATGATCCCTGCTTAAAATTAAGGCAGTTCAAGTTAATCCATTGCAGATGGTGGCAGTATCTGTTTATCCAACAATATTATGCTCCAGACAAGATTTTCTAAATATTCTCAACTAATAGCATGGCTCATGGTTCATTCCTTCTCTATTATTTACTTAGCACTAAAATGAACAGTATGACAGAAACAAGCATGTACCTTTTTCATTGATGAAATGAACTTATGATCCACTATTCCAACCTATAAAATATGATCACATCCTAATCAAGGTCAAGTAGAGGTCATCTTGGAGGAATATTTATAACTAAGTACACCAAGAGAAGTATTAACCGTTTCATTGGTTAAGGTCATGCATGTTATAACTATGTTAGCTTCACCAGCAAATTCATACATATCTTCCGGGCCACCTTTCTTGTCAACTAGCTCATCCACATCTGCATTGGAATGTTTTAAGCAGGTGGAACAGAACAGAAACTATTTATGAAGGCCATGATGTGGAGGAAATGGAACGGTGGAGCTTACCAGATGGCAATGTGTCTGATGACCAATTTCTTTTGGTAGCAAGAATTTTTACTCCGAAGGGCCTTAGCCTCTTGGCAACTTCAACACCAATGGCCCCAAATCCAAGGATAAGGACCTACACAGCACAGATAAGAACAACTACATGAATGGCGATATTTCCCGCGGGAATGTAGATCAAAGATGCAATGGCGTATACACCACGACCATACTGTTTTGCCAAATAATGTATCTCCAACTGGAATACCAAGGTCTTTCCGGTTCACAGCAGTATCCATCTCCTTCTGCAAGTTAAATGCCCAATGTTCAACCATGGTAGCCCACATATGAAAGGATCGAAGTTATGTTTATGAAACTGAAACAAGTTAGCTTCAAGATGATGAAAGCTAGGAGGGTAGTGTATATGTTAAAAGAGATGACTACATATCCTCTTCGGTATACATGATGAGCCAAAGATTAGTCCAATCGCCAGAAATTTTGGTTACTGAAATTAGTGGACACACTTAAAGCTACTGTGTTCCTATATAGGTGTCACTAAGGTATAAACATTAAAACTTTATTACTTTGAACACCATTGTAAAGTAAAGTTATTATGATTTTCAAACAGAAATGGTACTAGGAGATTTGTCATCGTTTTTCTCATATGATTTTATATTTCATATTTTTGCTAATTCATTACTAGAAAAACCTATGATCAAAGTCTTATCTCAAATGGAGAAAAAAATGTTGGAAAACATCATCAATCCAGGAAAAAAGGGGAGTAGTTTTCATAGTCATCAATGTGCAACAGTTTTTGCAGCATCACATACTCTTTTTCCTCTGAAACTGCATTCTAAATCATGACAATGTCTCGTTAATAGATTTCATGTTAACTGCCTAACTTGAAACATGATAAAATGGGGATGGACCATATAATTGCTGCAGATTTTAGACAAAAATTAGAACTAGGAATATTCATTTTCATCCAAACTCGTAGACCTCAAACTCAAAGCTGGTAGCTTAAACCATTATGTTTTTATTAGTCTTCCATAGAATACTACTAGGATTTTAGCTGAAGGACCTAGTTCCTGCAGAATAATAATGCTTGCTTGCATCATAGAGAAGATTACTTACAAATTATAATATCTTGAGAAGGTGTAGAAACTGTAATGTTTATTAATGTGGAAACAGCCAAGCTGGAATGTTATTAACTTTCATCAAAGAGAAGCTTAAAAAACTGAAACAAAAGAGAGCACTTCCAACTTCCGCAGGGTCAGCACTACTGGACATACAACACATACTTGTTTACGCAGAATGCCTAGAGTAAGATAGATTGCCATTTCTGCACAAGAGACGGCATTTCCTGTCGTACTTCCAGGTATTCGGGCAACTTTGATTTTGTGTTCTGTAGCAGCATTTACATCGACGCCTGTGGAAAAGTATGCAGTTAATATAATATGGGCTAGTTAAATTGACAGATTGATTGAGTAGAAAAGATAGCATCAGAATTTGAATCACCTTCTAACCCAACACCATACTGCATTATAATCTTCATCTGAGTTGCCTTGGCAATGATATCTGAATCTATACTCCGATTTTTTACTACACATATATGGTAGTTGTGAATAACATCAGGTACCTGCTCGAGACCTACTTCATCAACCTACAAAAATAATTGACAGTCAAATGTGACCCGCACAAAAAGACATGCTCATATCTCAATAATATGAGGTGAGCACCTACTGTCAAACTATTATATTAGAAATATGAGGATTCAGAATTTGTTTCATGTTATCCTAATGGAGTTAAGAGAAAACAAAAACAAGGGAACCAATGACAAGCCTAAGCCTAGGTTACAGAACTTTGGTAATGCACAGCTTTCACAAATCCACATCTGTAATAGCTAGTGTATCGATATTGTAATGTTTCGTTTGTTGCAGAAGATAATTTTATATTTGCAAAGGAAAATTTGGAAATTTGTATGATGTTCCATTTATAAAGGAAGTTCATTATTAGGAAACGCATAAGCATCAGATACTTGAGTGATATTATGGGATCAGATTGCTCCTCTTATTGACATTGAGGAAACAAAGCATGTCCTGCTTCCTATTCTTTTCAGGAAGATGTGACCATCTCATGGTTGTTCTAGAGGGCAAAGTATGTCCTGCTTTCTGTTTTTTTCAAGGACATGTGACCATGTCATGGTTGCTCTAGAGGGCAAACTATTATTACAAGGGCCAAGAAAAACATAAACGAAGCAGCAATTGTAACTAGTAGAGGACATTATGATATATTGTATTGCATAATCCAAATTGTAACCCTCCCACACATCATTAGCTGTATACAAATAGAACTTCAAAATTCAAATTTTGGTAACATTAAGCCTACTAGTACAATATAAATAAAACTAAAAATAAAGGACAGTCAGCTAGTACATTCATATGCATTTTAATCTACAGATACATGAATAAGCAGATCTTTTGCATAGTACTGTAACTAACCTGAATGAATGGATAGTCCTGCAAATACTCCTTGGTGTAGTTAGTAGAAGCAGGCCAATATGGACCACAGAATAGCACCCGTGTAGGAGTGCCGTGGCCATTCCTCTCACCTGAATCACCCATTTTTGAATACTGACCTGTAACAATGAGCTAGTCAAAATGTAAAAATTATTGTGTGAGTCACACTGTCACATATACCTTTTTAATCCAAGAGACTGAAAATTATCATAAGATAACAAGATTTAAATATCCATCAATCAATTGGACTTTCGAAAGAACTAATTGCGTCCAATCATTTTAACAGAAACAGAACAATCCTTCCATAAAGGCAATTGGACTGATGTATATCAGAGCCGAAATTCCATAAAGTAAGATCATATTGGACTACCTTCTGCCAGGTAAACAGTATTTTGATCCAGAGCAGTTGTTCTTTAGCTAACATGGTCATTTTGGCCTCTACCTTATGCTGGTTAAAGGAGATGGAAGGGACAAATCTAGAGCTAGTGCAGGAGGGAAAGAACCATGTTTACTGGATCCAACATAGCTGTGCTCTGCATCAGTTACTAGGACAACAACACAATCTAATCGGAACCTGCTGGCAGCAATATAAACTCTGTCAACAGGAATGTGAAAGTCAACCTCAGTGTATGTGTATTCATTAGTTATGCATTTCCTCATCAGAGTACCCAATCCGATAGGATTTCATCGGCACCGTACCGCTTCATACTATAAGAAACAAGAAGAAAAAACCACCATCCGCGCACCTACACAGCCCTAACCCAAACAGGCAACTAGCAATCCGGTTCTTGCAACTGAATCCAGAGGGATGTAAAATCAGGGGGCGCCCCTGCAGGACACAAGGATGGGAAGCGCCAGGGTCAGAGAAACAGGGGAAGGAAGGTGCGGGACGGTACCTTGGGAGGAGGAGGAAGGAGAGTAGAGCCGGTGGTGTGCGTGACGGGGCAGGGGCAGGGGCGGGAGCAAGGAGGAGGAGTGGCGGCCGAGTCTGCCAACTAATCTTGCTCCGGCCATATAGGAAAGGGAAAGGGAACGGACGGGAGGAGAGTGACTCAGGCCCCGTTTGGCCGGGCTCACTCGTCACTCCCCCGGCGTGGGGTTGGTGAATGGTGGCGTCAGCTCTCAAGGTGCCGGCGGCCGAATCCTTTCGTTTCCCACTTGCCCGCTCCGTAAGTCGTCCAATATATATTCTCTTATGCAATTATTTTTTTTGCAGATTTGCTAGTCCCCGGACGTGACGGGGTGCCCGGACACTACTGCCTGCAGTTGGTTTTCTACCCCGTTTCACGTGCCCACGTAGGCCTCGCACCGCCAGCAGCATCCAGAGGAGGGGAAGGGGACGGTGAGAAGGAGGAGAAACCGAGACCAGGCAGAGAGAGATATAGCACATAATTTACTTTTGAAATATCCAGACGTAACACATGTAACATACGTTTGAAGGTAGATAAAATACTTGAAACATACTTCTGAAACACATACAAAAATAGCTGAAAAACACTTAAAACCACTATAAAAACATACGCATCATCCAGATAAAACATATGCAATATATGTGTGAAACATATGCAACATCCAAATAAACACACTTGCAACATATGTCTGAAGGCATAAAATACTTGAAACATATATCTGAAACACTTGCAAAAACAATTGAAAAACACTTGAAAACATACGCAACATCCAGATAAAATACATGCAATATATGTGTGAAACGTATGCAACATCCAAATAAATACACTTGCTACATAGTCTAAAAAAATAGATGAAACATTAGAAATAGAAACTTACAACATATGTGCACAACCATTACAACATATGCAACATCCCGATCTACTTTTTACAATATCCATATGAAATACTTGCAATATACCTATGAAATATCTGAAACACTTGAAATATAGCCTTGCAACATGTGTTTCTCACCCTTCTACCGTACAACACAGCGCGAGTGGGGGGCGGCTGGTTCCGGCTAGCCGGCAACCGAGGTTGCATGGTGGCGTGGCCTGACAGCGGCCAGTCGCGCCTGCTCCTGACCTGGGCCTTGCCAGCGACGGCCCCCTCTTCTGGCCGCCTGGCCTAGGCGTGGCGAAGGATAAAGCACGGCATGGTACGGCGAGGGATGGGGGCACCGCTGTAGTTGTTGAGCATGCACATAGAGCTTGGAGGCGGAGGGCGGGGTGCCGGCGGCCGGGTCCGACGGCAGCTACAGTCGGTGGGCGCGAACTGTTAGCGTACCTTTCGTGGAGGATTCCTCCTCTCCGCGGGGGACGGAGGTGCCACAGGGATGGGGGAGCGCCGCGAGGGATGGTGGCGGCGCAAGGGATAGGGACGGTCGGATGGCCGCATGGCGTCGTGAAGCCACGACGGATGAGCATGGAGAGGGAGAGACGAGCTTGCCTAGGGAGATTTGATTTATTTTTTGTTGGGTCCGCGCGGCCAAGTATTCCCGAATGTTTTTTAATCAAATACATTCATGCTACTTTTAGAAAAACGAAACTGGGGTTACTAGTTTTACAATGTAACAAACGAAACTAAGAAAGAAAACTAACAGACGTCGACTTTCTCTCAAACCACCAACTCAACTAATCATTATTAACAATTTAAAACGCCAACCACGACACTACAACTTCGACTACCCAAAAGAGTTTAAACCATCTGGCATCTACACGAACTATTTCTTAATGAGCGCTTGATGAGATCAAGTTTATCATCTCATCCGCTGTGGGCCTCAACTTTGCTTCCAGTAGAGGGCGTCATGTCTTGATTAGCGTCAAAGTCTTGTAGATGATTACCATTGGGGACGACAGCACCTTCTTGTTAAACGCCACGTCATTCCTAGTCTTCAATATTGTCCATAACTCGCCTACACAGCATTACCTTTCGTTTGTTTCCTCGACAAGCATCAACAAACTCTACCAGAAAATCAGCACAATCAGTTAGCGAGCTTTGCCAGCCAAGTGTGTTCCTCAAAAAGGACCAAATAAATACAGTGATGGGGCATTGGAAAATAATCGTCCTTGTTCGCTTGGCTGATAAGCCATGGCTGAAAATACTATTGGCTGATTTATTGTGAGAGAAAAATATTGTTCGTTGGCTGAAAAAGTACGGCTTATAAGCCAAGCGAACAGAGCGAATATGGTTAGTGGTTTCCAGTTTATCACAAGTGGCACATTCCCCTGGACCAAACCATTGCTTTTTCTTTAATTGAAAACCCGTTCGAATTCTGTTATGGGCAGCTATCCAAATGAACTTTTTGATCTTTAGTGGAATGTTGCATTTCCACATAGTCATCATCTGACTATCTCTAACACCACCTGAGGTCATCAATTTGTATAAGGAGCTAGTTGAATATTTCTTGGACTGTTCAAGAGCCCAGAACACCATATCCCTCTCTTCTAAAAGAAAAACATAATCCAATAGCTCTTGGAGTTGATCCTATTCTTCACTGAGAGCCTCATTGAGTTGTCTTCTAAACTGAATATCCCATTGTCCATTTGCATATGCTTGTGTCGTTACCTCTATGTCAGGTTGGTCTATTATGTAATTACTAATTGAGGAAAATTTTGATCAAATCTCCGTTGTTTGCTGTTGTACGTGCGAGACGCGGGATTTTTTTTAGTGCAGCGCAAAATATTGTTTCCATGTATATTGGCAGGATTGCAAGAGCTGGGAAGGCACCATCTCAGCTAGAGGACTCACAGGCGTTCATGCAGGTCGCAGGAAGAATAATAGTGCTAAATTTTCGGTGTCTCTTTTGTGGGTAATAACTAATTAGAGACTGTTTGTAATGCGAGAGGAATTGTGGCACAGTTTGGTGGGTATTAATTCTTGCTACTACGCTTTAAACGGGCACCGTTGCCTTGGATTCATTCCGGGGAGATTGATATGATAGATCCCAAATTCCTCCTCGCGGTCGCGGAGAATCCGGTGCTCCATCTCCATTGTGCTCAGGCCAGAAGAATAGGAATCCACAAGAATGGTGGTAAACATGGCGTGGGCCACCGTCGTGTGCAGTGCCGATGCAAAGGTACGAGGGCAGCGGCAATTATTTGTACGCTTCCCACCAACCGCACTGGCTGGCTGAGTTAAATAATATTTTGTCTCTGCTCAACGGTAGAACTACGAGTCGACGACCGGCGGCTTGACCAGTCCAAGATGGAGTGAGGAAGCAAAGGAGCTAATACTTTATTTCCTGTTGATCCCATCGTTACAATAGGTGGGTAAACCAATCGTTGGAGCATTTTACACCAGTTTAGCACCTTTCTCAGTTAGCTCGAGTGGTTCCGTCCCCGTCGTGGGAAGGCCCCGGTCGGGACTTTGACTCCAGGCTGCCGCAGGCACAGCTGCGGCAATGCGCAGTTTGTGCAGAAAAAAAAATCATCGTCTGTCCTGCGTCCCAAAGCATAAGTAAAAAGGTTTCAGCCCACTCACAGGGTCATAAGTCCTGTGTGAGGGCGAGGCATGGGATTCAGGAGTTTTCACGGCTTGCGTGAGAGGTCTTCTTCCTAGCGCAAAAACTGCGGGGCTGTATACCCACGGTTGGCCGAGTTTTTTTTTCTCACGTGTACAGTTTTAGCAAATGCCAAGATATTATCCAGTAAAGTTGCCCTAAATCGTCAAATATATACGTAACAGCAATTCTAACCGACCTCTCACATCAGAGTCTATTTTTTTTGTCTTAAATCTCTTTCTATATTTTAGTTGGCTTCAATTTTTTACATCTGCTTCAACTGAGGCCCTTAAACAAATATCCTCAATTTCTTTCTAGAATTCACTGACACATGGGACCCACCTGTCAATGGGACTCTTCCTCTCCCCTTTCACTTTTTTTTCTTCTCCTTCCTGTTCTCTGGACCGGACCGAGCCACCCAAAGACTGTCGGTTAGGGGAGGGAGCCAATTGGGGAGCAGGCATCTCCGGAGAAGAGGGACCTTGCCAAAGGGAGGAGAGTTGTTGGATCCGCACGTCGGTTGGAGGCGGGTAATGGGCGGCGTCGGGCAAAGGCGGCGTGTCGGGCGAGCCTAGCTTTTGGTCGCCACGGCCACAAGGGCGCTCCTGCGGGCAAGCTTGGCCCCTGGCAGACAACGTGCGTGGGCCCTTGGCCCAGAAAGCCGCAAGCAAGGCACGGGTATGCGATGCCACACCGACAGGAGGTGCTCCCAATCGGGGAGTGTGGAGCATGAGGTCCGCCGGTGATAGGGAAGCGGAGGTGTAGGTCCTTCAGAAAATCCGTGCTCGGTCGAGAGGGATAAACGCTCTAACAAAAATTTGGGGTCCCTCCTAAGCCTTCGGGGATGAGGGCTTGAGGAAGGATTTGAGGGTCCGCTCAAATGTGATGGCCATAGTAAAGGCCCTGCTAAAGCTTGTTCTTTTATGTGGGCACTTATATTAAGATTATGTTGAAGTTGTTCTAATATAAAGAAATAAAAAAAAGAACTTTGACCCACAGGCGACAGGACGATCTCCTCGTGCTTGCCACTAAAAGTAAGATTTAAACTTTATATTTAACAAAAAGAGAAAACGCTGTGTACTTTCGGATCCGTCCTCGTGCTTTGCCACTAAAAATAAGATTTAAACTTTATTTATTTAACAAAGAGAAACACTGTACTCTCGTATCCGAGTGTCTCGGATGATCCAGTCAAGATTTGAAGGTAAATTTTGCTCCACGACGCTGCTCATAATTTTAAGATAAATTTTGCTCGGAACCTGTTTAAATGTGGTATTTTATGTTCGACACTCAACTCGTTAATTAGTCTAGTATATACCGTTATGAAATTAGGTTCTTTGCTAAAGAACATCACAGTCAATAGTTTATTCATTTGAAAGATAATTTTTTCAAAATGAAGCCTGATGTGCCGTACACTCCACTTGGTTGAACCAGACCATATCCTCATCAGATAAACCCTAGCGCCCCGTCGCATTCTCGGCTCATTTAGACTGTTGTGGTCGCTGCTTCCATTCTTCCGCTGCCACCACAATGCTCGCTCGAATGCAACCGCTAGTACATCGGACCACCGTGTTATTAAAAGGATCTATAGATGGCGAGAGAGAACAAAATAATAACCTTTAAAAAGTTTCTTTCAACAAAGCTCAGACACAACTAGCAAAGAACATAAGAATCACAGAGAGGACGTAACGGTTTATCCTAGTTCGGGCCAATCGGTGCCCTATGTCCAGCAGCTGATGATCCTTATACTCAAAAGCACCCAAAATCGAGGGGTTACAGCAGGGTTGTAGAGAGATTTGGTAGGCGGTTAACTCGGTGCTAATTCTAAGGTTGCCTCGCCGCCGGTGGAGCCTTCCCCTCTGTAAGGAAAATGGACCCATATCCCATTTACTTTGGATTTTGGTGTTTGATGACCAACAGAACCAAATTGGACTAATGAATTTGCAAGTGATTGTTTTGTAGTTCAATAGGGTGCAAGACATGACTTGGACGAAGGCGACATAATGATCCGATGATCAACACCATAAGCAAGACCCAAAATATCAAGCAAAGTCTAAGTACGAAGATAGGAACCAAGCCGAATGCAAGATCGTGAAGAAACGAGCTCACAGAGGTGACAGAACACTGGACCAGACGCGTCGGAGACCCACTTGCGCGTGGGGAAGGCCCGAGGCTATCCATAGAGTTACCCAACCGGGAGCTTAGCCCTTGCGAGAGATTCCCTATGTGGGGCTCCGACGAGGACTAGGGGGAAGCTTACGTGCTTCTCGATACCTCGGTAAAAATACCGGAGTCGTCGATGGGAGTTTGTTTATCTCTACCTTGCCCTTTAGCTTTCGCATTTACATTGATTACAATACTCCTTTTGCGGTAGAGATAGCAACACACTAGCAAAACCGTAGTTGCACATTTAGATAGTTTATCTTTTGCATAGATTTTGCTAAGGGTAGAAAAAGAGGCCTTAGTTTAGAAGTATATTTTTAAGTTGCCTAATTCACCCCCCTCTTAGGCGTCACGGTCCACTACAAGTGGTATCACTGCTGGTTGGCTCAATTTGGACCTTTGACTTAACCGCCGTTGAGCCGACGCTATTTAGAGTGGTTGGGATGGATACCTCTAGGCCTCCGCACTTTGACGGCACTAACTTCCCTTACTATAAAGCTAGAATAGCTTGTCACCTTGAGGTGGTTGATTTGGGTGTTTGGAGAGTCACTCGTGACGGGATGAAACCCATTAAGAATCCCGATAAACCCACAAAGAGTGAAGAAAAAGAAATGCATTTCAATGCTAGAGCTAAAAATTGCTTGTTTGAATCTTTTAGCATGGATGTGTTTAACCAAGCGTTCACTTTAAATACGGCACATGAAATTTGGTTAAAACTTCAAGAGCTCCATGACGGCACAAGTAATGTCCGTGAGCAAAAACATTGTCTAGCTAAACAAAATTATGATTCCTTTGAAATGAATGATGATGAGCTTGTTCGTGATATGTATTCTCGATTGAGTCTAATTATCAATGAGCTCCATTCAATAGGATTAACAAAGCTAGATGATGCAAACATCGTGAGGAAGATCATTTCCGTGCTACCACAAAAGAAATATGCAAGCATCATCACCATCCTTCACAACAAGGAGAACTTGAGCACCATGACCCCGGGCATAGTAATTGACAAGATAGTGGCATTTAAAATGTCACACAAGATGGGTCAAGAAGAAGCATCTTCATCAAGCAAAGGCAAAGCTCTCGCATGTAGTGAGAAAAAGAAGATGAAGGGCAAGCAAGTCGAGATAAGCTCAAGCTCAAGCTCCTCAAGTGAAGATGAAGAAGAAGATGAGGATGATGATGATGAAGATTCAAGTGATGATGATTAATCTTCCTCTTCCACCTCCGATCTTGATGAAGAATCAATCAAACTTATCAACAAGGTGGAGAAGATGATCCAAAGGCTCAATGTCAAGGGTCTGTCCATCTAAATTCAAGATATCATCTTCACCAATCAAAGAAATGAGTAAAGAAAGAGAGGATGCTATGGATGCGGCGAGTTGGGGCACTTTGTGGAAGTTTGTCCAAACAAGCCTACACCCAAGACAAAGAAGAAGGCATGCAAGAACCAAGCCCTCACATCAATAAGGTCATGTGATGATTCTTCAAGTGAAGAAGAACACCATCACAAGAGGCGAGGCCACAAGCACTCATCATTAAGTTCTTCTCGTGTGTGCCTTATGGCACGAGATAACGAAAGCTCATCCTCTAGTGAGAATGATAGTGATGATGAAATGCCTTCTTATGATGAAATTGTGCAACAAAATCTTAATTATGCTAAAGTTTGCACTAGTCGACAAAAGAAGCTCGAAAAACTAAAAGAAAAGCTAGATAGTTCACAAGAAGCATATAAAACTTTGCTTGAACAATATGAGACATTTGCTAATCTTAGTATTGAACTATCAACTAAAATTGAGCAACTTGAGGCTAGTGCAACAACAAATGCATGCACAATCAATGATGAGCGACTTGTAGAGGAAAGTGAAAAATTAAAAGAAAAGTTAGCTAGCTCACAAGATGCTTATAAAAGTTTGCTTGCTAAAATGGAAACAATGTGCAAACATTATGATGAGCTAACTAATAAAGTTGCTAATCTTGAAGCCGTTGGTACAACCCCCTCGAAGGCATCTAAAAGGAAAAGTTCTATCTTTAACTTGTCTAAAAAGGATGCCTCTACTTCTTGTAATGATTTTTGTTTAGACTCACCCTTGTGCAACCAAGTTTGTGTTGAGAATGTTGTTGTAGATACATGCACACAAGAGGTTGCAAAGGAGAATAAGCAACTCAAGCAAGAAGTAGCTCGCCTCACCAAGGACTTGAGTCAAGTGAAAGGCAAGGCGAAGCAAGCACAACTTCATCAAGGTAACACCGTCAAGGGAGTGAAGAAGCTTGATGAAGGACAAACTGTGGTTTGCTATGTGTGCCACAAGGAAGGCCACAAGTCCTATGAGTGCAAGGTGAAGAATGGGGAAGGAGCAAAGAAGAAAGAGAAAATGGAAATAAGCAAGCTCTCCAACACCTACACCAACAACGTTGACAAAAAGGCCTCCACACCTTATCTCTTGAAGAAGAAGAAAAATGACAAGGTGGTGGCCATCAAGGTAAACAAGCAAGTTAATAATGAGGTCAAACGCTTTTGGGTGCCAAAGGAAATCATTTTAAATATGAAGAGCACCAAGAAGGTTTGGATCCCAAAAGAAAAGTAAGAAGTCCGATGGATGTTGGGGAATTTGGAGATTTGGCAAAGTATGGGTGCATTTCATGGGGTGCATCATGATGGACAAGATCATTGCCAAGTGGGTTAGTGAATACTATAGACCCAAATTCTCCTTCCTATGTTAGGTAACTAGATTCAATTTTCTTCAAGTGATACTAGATTTAATTTCCTACTAGTGGTATCTTTAAGCATCTAGTTACTTTTCATGCCTAGGTTTGCATTTGCATGCTTATTTCTTTTGTCTTGCATACACTAGGTATATCTTATGGTAGGCTTGCTCGGTTTGACTCTTAACCCTTGGAGCAAACCTACATGGTTTAAATTGTCTAAGAGCACGGCACATAGCTTGTTTTACAATTGTTCATCTAATATGTGCCAAAGTCCAAATTGTACATAATTTCTCCCGAATATCGCCTTCGAAAATGACTCTCACATTCATGTGATGTCTTCTTTCAACTAGTATTTTTTATTCTAAAATCAATGTACATGTTTTCTACAAGTATTCCATACTTGTGTGCACAAATTTAGGGGGAGGTTACTCTACAAGTTGGATGCTTTGAGACTAACACCTTTTCAAGCTTATCATGTGTGTAGTAGTCTCATTGCAAGGAAAATAGACTCCCCGGAGTTAAGCATCATACTTCAAATATTCACCACCTATTGCAAGTGGTAGAAGTCAAATTGGTTTCCACATGTGGTATTTCTAAACCGATATCATCATGTTGATTTCATTTTGATATTTATATGCTTTCTCCATGCATTATATAGATTAACTAGCTGTACTCCCGGTTCTCAACCCCCTTCAGTCCCAGTTTTGGAACCGGGAGCACGAATCCGGGACTAAAGGGCCCCTCCTTTAGTCCCGGTTTCACACCCGGGACTAACCTTTAGTCCCGGTTGGTAATACCAACCGGGACTAAAAAGGCCTCTCGGCCTGGCCACGTGGTCTGACCCTTTAGTCCCGATTGGTATTACCAACCGGGACTAAAGGTTTTTGACCAAATGCAAGCATTAATTTGTAGGACCAAAAGCAAGATCATAATAATTTACAAGTGGTAATGGTCTACACGTGGTAATGGTCCGAGAAAGGGAGGATAGTAGATTATGGATTAGTCTATGTAATGGGGAGAATGTGTAGGAAGCAAGACTAAAGTCCATAATGCCACATGGGGACATTTGCAAAGGCAAGATAATTTTTCAAGTGGTATCTTTTAGTCTTACAAGTAGTATCTTTTAGCATCATATAACCTTGCCCCTTGCATTGCGTCCTAGCAAGTAGATAGTTTTTAAATTCCAAATTTTTATTATTTGCTTGCTTTGGTCGTGTTGTAATCAATCACCAAAAAGGGGGAGACTATAAGGAAAATGGACCCTTGGCCAATTGACTTTGGATTTTGGTGTTTGATGACCAACACAACCAAATTGGACTAATAAATTTGCAAGTGATTGTTTTGTAGTTAAATAGGGTGCAAGACGTGACTTGGACAAAGGCGACATGATGATCCGATGATCAACACCATAAGCAAGACCCAAGATATCAAGCAAAGTCCAAGTATAAAGATAGGAACCAAGCCGGATGCAAGATCATGAAGAAACGAGCTCACAGAGGTGACCGGGCGCTGTACCGGACGTTGGCAGAAAGTGACTGGATGCTCTGATCAAAAGGCTCGGCAACAGCGGTGTCAGTAGCAGTGATTGGACGCTAAGTACTGAAATCGATCGAATGAAGGACTGCAGCGTCTGATCAAGTACAGAAAGGTTCTAGAGTGGCGAAATTGTGACCAGACGCGTTCGATGGCATGTGACCGGACGCTGGCAGTATCCGATTAGTTGATCGTGGCTCTAACGGTCGAGACTATCCATGGAGTTACCCAACCAAGAGCTTGGCCCTTGCGAGGGATTCCCTATGAGGGGCTCCAATGAGGACTAGGGGGAAGCTTATGTGCTTCTCGATACCTCGATAAAAATACCGGAGTCATCAACGGGAGTTTGCATATCTCTACCTTACTGTTTAGCATCTGCATTTACATTGATTACATTACTCCTTTTGCGGTAGAGATAGCAACACACTAGCAAAACTATAGTTGCACATTTAGATAGTTTATCTTTTGCATAGATTTTGCTAAGGGCAGAAAAAGAGGCCCTAGTTTAGAAGTAGATTTTTAAGTTGCCTAATTCACCCCCCTCTTAGGTGCATGGTCCCCTACACCCTCATCGAAGAGGAGAAAGACGATAGGATGCAGTAGAGGAGCTCTCGGTGCCCCTCTCTGGGTTGCCTTGCTCTCGATGCTGAGTA
Organism: Miscanthus floridulus; assembly: GCF_019320115.1. Lineage (NCBI taxonomy): Eukaryota > Viridiplantae > Streptophyta > Magnoliopsida > Poales > Poaceae > Miscanthus > Miscanthus floridulus. The sequence goes on along the minus strand of NC_089583.1, from coordinate 31,048,306 downwards.
GAGGCCAATGAATGGAATAGAATGTCTTCTCATCTTGATCCTCCCCCTAGGTCTGACTTATCCCTTATATAACGAGATAGGTCTACGGTCTACATGCTTTGTTCTGACACTTTGTGTGTCTGGCTATGTCAGCTTGGACCAGCCTCCCCTAGGTGGACCTTCTAGAGTCTTCTTGGCAGTAAAGGAGGTTGGCTCCAGGGCCTGACGCATGGGCCCGGGAGCCTCCAAGCCCCTGGAGGCCGCAAGGAAACTTTGTCTTCTTATGTCATGCCTGGTGCATGACCTTTTCAAGAAAGTGGCCGGCAATGCCATGCCCAAGGGGAGGACCAGGGAGCCCCCGAGCCTCGGTTGCTCAGGGCACGTCTTCTTATGCCTGGGCATTGGCTGGCATCATTGGTTGGGCAGGAGCCAAGGGCTGGGCTAGAGTGTTGGCGTAGATCAGGAGCTTTAGGGCTTGAGCTAGCCCCCGAGCCCCAAGCAGAGGTCGCAGCATAGTCAAGCTCGGCAGGGTTTCTTCTCTAGAGGGTGCGCGCAAGCGTACCCGATGGGTATAGTCCTCGAGCCCTCGGGCAATCCTAGAGGGGTTAGTCGAGGGGTCTTCTTTGTTTGGGAACCATTGGACCCTAGGCTTAACATACCCATCGGGAGCCGCTGAGCAATGGGCCCAATGAGGGCCTCCATCCATAGCTTGGCATGCTCCCTACACCCCGATCTATGGCCACAGAAGGCCATCTCGAGAGGATCGGGACCTGCTACCACAACCCTTAGAAGGGCATGGCACTCCAGATGATAAGATGGCTTCGAGCCAGAGCCCAGACACTCTCCATCAACTAACCCATGGTAGGCTCTGATCAAAAAGGAGGGCACCTATGTCGCATAGGTCTTCGACTTGAGCGAGGGCTCGGTGAACTTGTCTGGGAGTTGCTGACCTTGGGCCTAGGGGCTCCCTCCTTTTTTATTAGAGCCTACCATGGGTTGGTTGATGGAGAGCGTCTAGGCTCTGGCTTAGGGCCATCTGATCATCTGGAGTGCCATGCCTTTCTAAGGGCTGGCCTCACTTGGCTTGATGGGAAGGAAGGGCTAAATTCGATCTTCTAGTGACCGAACCCTCCTTGGCGTGGATGGCTTCCACTGACAAGGGTGTTATGCCCTACTTGGGGACTTCTTCTCTAATGTGTTGGGTGTTGCTCGGCTATCAGGGCTGAGCGATGATGGTGTTGATCCCTTTGTGAGTCTATGTCACACAGGTCTTCGACTCGAGCAAGGGCTCGACGAACTCATCTAGGAGTTGCCACCTTGGGCCTAGGGGCGCCCTCCTTTTTAATCAGAGCCTACCATGGGTTAGTTGATGGAGAGCGTTTAGGCTCTAGCTTGGGGCCATCTGATCATCTAGAGCGCCATGCCCTTCTAAGGGCTGCGGTAGCAGGTCCCGATCCTCTCGAGATGGCCTTCTAGGGCTGACCTTCTATGGCCATAGATCAGGGTGTGGGGAGCATGTTGAGCTATGGATGGAGGCCCTCGTTGGTCCCATTGCTCAGTGGCTCCCACCCTAACTCCAAGGAGTTGGTTGGTTTTAGGGGTGCATCACCCGAGCGCCCATCGATCGAGGGTCGAGTTGCTCCATCTGGGGAGCTAGCACAGCCCCCAAGACCATCGTGGGGCCTCCTTGTCAGTGGGAGTGGTGGCTTTTAGGCACATCCCTTCTGCTAATGTCTTGAGCAGGCGATTGATGGCGTCTAGGCCATCATGCCTGGTGGAGGAGTTATGGTGTGCACCCCTACGCCATCCCACTTCATTTGGGAGATGGGATGTTGAGGCCACATGGAGCAGATCTAGTGGAGGAGGAGCCATGACACTTGGTGCACGTGGACCTAGGCCATCGATGATAGCTGGTGGGCCCAAGGAGAGTCGGATCCCCTCAAGTCCCTTGAGGAGGCATGCGCGGAGTGGACGACACGCGTGGTGGAAAGTGGAGTGGGGACTTGACTCATTGTTAGTGGTTCCCTGACTCCACCTTTACTGCACGTCTGTCATCACGCAACTACCCTGAGGCATGCTGTGGGGATTGAAGAGACACCTGACCGGTTCCCCAAGGCCCCTTTTAGCCGTTGATGGCTGATCGGAGGGCCAAAGCTGCTCACAGTGCATCATTTGGGCTATAAGGGGAGCCCTAGGGGGCACGACGTCTTTAGTTCCTTCCTTTGGTCTCTTCTCTTCTTCCTCTCAGATCCATCTCTTCGGTGGCGATGGCAACGATGAAGTGTGATGCTTCCCTCCAGGTGAGCCTATCTTGTTGCACCAAGCAATTGCTTCATCGAGGGTGGAAGGCCTCCAGCGAGGCAACCACCTCAACCACAAGAGGTGGCAGGAGATACTCCATGATGCTACGCTTATTCTGCCTCATGTAGTATGAGTGGCTACCAACCTTCTCTGGCCTTCACCCACTGTGACGTCGCCCAAGACCCCGAGGGCTCTTGGCCTAGGCGCTCAGTGGTGTGAGCCCCATAGAGGGGGTTGGGGCGATGTCTTGCCGTCTTCCTCTTTGTGGACCTCCCCACGCTTGCACCTGAAGATGATCCAGGGAGGTCAGCCCTTTCTAACCTAGCAGGCCAGCCTTCACTGCAGGCACTCTCCTCCCCCTCTGAGGAGGAGAGGAGATCATCATAGGGTTGTAATGGAGACGAGGATCCCGATCTTCCGTCAGGTGATGGTAACTATCGTTGTGGCGGAGAATGACACACCGATCTAGCTTCAGATCGAAAGATCGAACCCTGCAATCTTAGCACCATAGCTCCTTTGGTTATCAACCGAGTCACAGACTAGGTTGACCTCACCAAGAAGGCTAATCCCTACCTGCGCAACGAAGAACACAAGCAAGAACAAGAAAGAACGCAACCAAATTGTAGATGAATGATTAAACTCACGAAGTTGGGGTCTCACAAACCGATGAACGGCGAAACTATTCTTGACAGAATAATCTAAGCAAAAACCCGAACTCTAATGGAGGGGCAGCGGCTGTTTATGAAGACTCTAGGGTCATGCAAGACCCCTGGATGCGCCCCTAATGGGCCCAAACTCGATACATGGTCCAACGGACTAAAAGACGGTGTCGCAACACCCTAATAGATTCTGGATGCTGACTTGTTTTGACAATTTCCATTGATTCCGAACAGATTTTGACGTGAAACCACTTAGATTGGCTTCCTTATCAAATTAGCTTTCCATCCATATGTGGATCATCGAAAACGGAGTCTAGATGCGTCCTGGACGACCAGTTTAAGGCAGACTGGTCCTAGAGGCCGAGGCAGACTCGAATTCTTGTTGGACTGGGCCTCCGGCTTGTGTTGGACGTCCTTGCTGGTCATCATCACCTCCACCACTTCCTCTAAGTCCTTCATGACCCTCTCCAATGTTCCTAAGCAAGATAACATCATTAGGTAGTAGTCTATTCTCAAAAGTATGAAACCATACACTACCTGAAAAGGACTTACCTTGATGGTGGAATGTTCCGCTCTGTTATATGCAAACTCCATATGCGGCAAACACTCTTCCCATATCTTCAAATTGCGCTTTCAAAATGGCTCTCAACATGGTGGACAATGTTTGATTCACAATCTCAGTTTGCCCATCAGTTTGGGGATGACATGTTGTAGAAAACAGTAGCTTGGTCCCCAATTTATTCCACAACGTGCGCCAAAAATGACTCAAGAATTTTGCATCGCGATCTGAAACAATAGTAGAAGGCATACCATGCAAGCGAACGATTTTTTGAAAGAAAAGGTCAGCAATATGAACAACATCGTCGCTCTTATGACAAGGAATAAAATGTGCCATCTTAGAAAAACGATCAACCACAACAAAAATACTACCCGCCCCCTCTTAGTCCTTGGTAATCCCAACACAAAATCCATAGATATATCTGCCCAAGGAGTAGAAGGAACAGGAAGAGGCATATACAAACCATGTGGGTTCAACCGCGACTTAGCTTTTTGACATGTGGCACACCGAGCCACATACCGCTCTACATCTCGCCTCATCCTTGGCCAAAAGAAGTGTGTGGACAGCACCTCCTCTGTCATCTTGGCACCAAAATGTCCCATCAATCCGCCTCCATGTGCCTCCTGCAACAACAAAAGACGAATGGAACCAACTGGAATGCATAGGCGGTTAGCTCTAAACAAAAACCCATCGCTGATCATAAACTTATTCCATGTGCGTCCCTCTCTATAATTAAGCAACACATCCTTAAAATCATAATCAAGTGCATATTGTTCTTTAATGGATTGAAGACCAAAAATCCAGCAATCAAGTTGGGACAGCAATGTATATCTTCTAGACAAAGCATCAGCAATCACATTATCCTTCCCTTTCTTGTGTTTGATAATATAAGAAAAAGATTCAATAAATTCAACCCATTTAGCATGCCTACGATTCAGATTATTTTGAGAGCGAAGATACTTAAGCGATTCATGATCAGAATGAATAACAAATTCTTTAGGCCACAAATAATGACGCCACATCTCCAAAGAACAAACAAGTGCATACAATTCTTTATCATACGTGGAATAATTAAGAACAGGACCATGCAATTTTTCGCTAAAGTAAGCAACTGGTTTACCATCTTGCATCAAAATACCACTAATGCCAACTCCACTAGCATCATATTCTAGCTCAAAAGTCTTACCAAAATTTGGAAGTTGCAGCAATGGTGCATGTGTAAGCTTGTCCTTCAAAGTGTCAAAGGACTCCTCTTGTGCCTCTCCCTAATGAAACACCACTCCTTTCTTCATCAACTCATGCAATGGGGCAGCAATGGTGCTGAAATCTTTGATGAAGCGGTGGTAGAATGCTGCAAGACCAAGAAAACTCCTCACCTGTGTGACGGTTTGGGGAACCAGCCAGCTCTTTATGGCTTCAATTTTCATCTCGTCTACCTCAATTCCCTGTGGAGTTACAACATAGCCAAGAAAAGAAACTCGATCCGTGCAAAAGATGCACTTCTCAAGGTTACTAAATAAACGTGCATCACGTAAAGCATTAAAAACAGCACGTAAGTGATCCATATGTTCATCAAAAGACTTGTTGTAAATCAATATATCATCAAAGTAAACTACCACAAAATGTCCAATAAAAGCTCTTAAAACCTCATTCATTAAGCGCATGAAAGTGCTAGGTGCATTTGTCAAACCAAAAGGCATTACTAACCACTCATACAACCCGAATTTGGTTTTAAATGCAGTTTTCCATTCATCTCCAAGTTTCATTCTAATTTGGTGGTAGCCACTTCGCAAGTCAATCTTACTGAAAATTATAGAACCACACAACTCATCAAGCATGTCATTTAGCCTAGGAATAGGATGACGATATCGAATAGTAATATTATTGATGGCTCTACAATCAACACACATACGCCAACTTCCATCTTTCTTAGGAACCAAAAGTACAGGAATGGCACAAGGACTAAGGCTTTCACGTACATACCCATGGTCCAAAAGGTCTTGGACTTGTCACTGAATTTCCTTAATCTCCACAGGATTGGTTCGATAAGCAGCATGGTTGGGCAAGGTTGCTCCCGGAATCAAATCGATTTGATGCTCTATCCCTCTCATAGGTGGCAGCCCCAGGGGTATCTCAGCTGGAAAAATGTCCTCATACTCCTGTAAAAGTTTAGTGACAGCAGGAGGTACCGAGCTAACAATATCATCAAGCGAAAACATAGCTCGTTTGCATACTAAAGCATAGCAAATATCATCATCAGAAATTTCAGCAAAGTCACATTTTGTTGCAAGCATAACACCACCCTTCAATTTAATCCCCTTAGCCTTAGAAATAGATATAGACTTATCCTTTTTAGGTGGGAAAATAGAATTAGCAACTTGCTAATTTTCAGATTGAACATCATTGAAACTAGTGGCGCGTTCTCTATCAGCTTGTACAATTTGAGCAGGGGTCAAAAGTACCAAAGTAATTTTCTTTCCTTTATGCACAAAAGTGTATTTATTACTTCTACCATGGTGTGTAGCATCATTATCATGTTCCCAAGGATGACCCAATAAGAGTGAACAAGCTTGCATAGGTACCACATCACAATCAACAGAATCAGCATAAGAACCAATAGAAAATAAAACTCTGCAAGTTTGTGTTACCTTTGCTTTACTAGAATCTTTTAGCCACTGAATATGGTATGGACGTGGGTGTGGGCGTGTGGTCAAGCCAAGCTTCTTGACCAAATCAAAACTCACCAAATTGTTGTAGCTACCTCCATCAATAATGACACGTGCTCGATGGTCACTGATGACGAAGAAAATCTGGAACAAGTTATGGCATTGTAGCTTCTCAGGTTGCTGGACTTGTGAGCTGAGCACCCGCTGTACAATAATGCTCCTATAGGACGCCGTGGCCTCATCACCAAGGACTTTGCCGTCCTCCTCATCTACATCTTGGTCTTCTTCATCCTCAATGTTAGAGGTGCTGATGTAACCATCTTCTGTAGCAATATATGCCTGCTGACTTGGGTAGTCCTTCTACACATGGCCAATGCCATGGCAGCGGTGGCACTGAATACCCAAAGTGCGTCCCGTCGATGCAACGAATGAGGAACTCTTGGTAGGCACCTGTAAAGAATTTTTACCTGAATCTGAAGGTCGTGCGGGAGGTGTCTTAGGTGTAGCAGAAACTCCAGAGGCTGTTGGTCACTTGCTCGCTGGTGGAGGCATCCGAAAAGTGGTTGGCTTGGTCAGCCCCGAAGATGGTGCTGAGTGTGGCGTGTATGTGCTGGTGCTGACCTTGCTCTTGTTTCCTCACGTGGCCCAGCAAAGCAAGCCGTAGCCTAGCCGCACCACTCCTCTTCGTCTGTCTCTAGCAGCCAGCCCCGCGTCTCCTATCCCGCCGATAGCCTGAGCCCGCATGTTAGGACCTCCCCCTTCCTCTGGCTCATGTTCGAGCTAGACACTTCCCCGCCGCTGGAGTCCGCAGCTGCCCAGTTCTCTCCCCAATTGACGTGCCACGCAAGCTACTCCTCCCCTTAAATAGCTACCAATGCTGCTAGCATAGAAAAATCATTGTAATCTTCTTTGTACGCCACATGGATGGTACCCAGGACACCAGGTTTGTCATGCCGTACGTGTCTCCAACTCTCCACCTATACATAGCGAGCTGCTGCCCTGGTTCCTTTCTTTTTCCATGAGAAAACTATCGCCTATGCCCTAGTCAGATGGCATTAGCGCCGTCTCTCGTCTCATCCTGAGCGGAGCCATGGCACCGCCGGCGATGATCTGCGGTGCACCACACCCCTGATGCCATTGGAGGGAATCATCACCATCTCAAACCTCTATGTGCCGCCGGTGTGGTTGTCGTCTATGTATCATTGGAGCGCCATGTATTGGGAAGTCCAAGCCGTCTATCGTCTGTAGTCTCCATCATGGTTCTATGTTCACTGCAGCGGCCAACATCTATCATGTGTCACTACATCACATAGGGTTTGTAGGGGCGGTTTGGGCAGCCGGCCCTACCAAACCATCTCTACAAATCATGCATTTGTAGGGGTAGTTCCCAGACCGCCCCTACAAATCGATTTGTAGAGATAGCTGGTGTTATCAGCCGCCCCTACAAATCGATTTGTACGGGCGGCTGGTAACTCCAGCCGCCTCTACAAAATTGCTTTGTAGGGGCGGCTGTAGTACCAGCCGCCCCTACAGTACATTTTTCCACAAAAAAAATTCAAATTTATAATTCAAATTTAACCTAAACATATATATATATATGCATATATAATTCAAATCTGACCACAAGCACAAGAGCATTTTATAAACTACCATTACAAGTCCAATTCACAAGAATATATATAATCCATCATTAAATAGACATAATTCACAAGTCTAATTCGTTCCACAAGTCCAAACCATCCCACGAGGTAAGACCAATGTCAAATTCCATACACATTGTTATTAATGGCCTAAAGCTAGCCTTTCAGTCTCACGAAGGTGTTGGTACTAAGGATTTCTTCCTAAGTTAGAATCTCGGTCATGGTATGTGCCTTTGACGTGTATAATCTGGTCCAATATGAAGTTGAAAAGGTCACCGACGAGCTCTTAGAGTTGGTCATCCTTGTATGGGTCTCTTTTCATTTCTTTCTCTTCTTTCCACTACAAGAGAACAAGTTTCGATTTAGTATTTCATATCATGTGCGAAGTTTTTATACTATGGGTGAAGAGGTTTGAACTTACCCTTAAGGAATGTCTCCTATAGGCACTAGTGTTACTCATCATAGAACATACATAGTATCCACAATGTACACTCCCAGGCTTCTGCTTGGGGCACTGTGTGTTTTGCATATGGAAATGTTAAGTAATGCTTTTGATAGCCATGTAATGGAGTACTAAAGTAAGTTACACTTGCCACATATAGTGTTTTTATAGCCAGCCTTTCCTTCCTTACTGGATCATGCCTTCTGTGATGTTCATTGACATAGAACCTAAATGCCCTGTTCGAATTATTTTAGCAAATGCAACTTGTTAGTATCCAAAAGTGAATGTTACAAGTATGTATACAAACATATAAGCTAATGAGGATTGTCGATATGTATACGTCTTGAGAATCGATATGAAGTCTTTGTATGTCACCGAGTCCCTATCTATCCAATCAAAGACCCATGCCATGCTCCTCCCAACATCGACGCCTATACAAATCCAGTGGTAGCTACTTGAATTTAATCATAGAACTAGATAAGCTCTTTTGCATCGAATAAAATATATCGAGCAAAGCTTTAATTATAGAGTTGAACTTACTCAAAGTTATATGGTAGCCATATAGTAGAGTGTTGTTGGAGGTTTTTAAAAGCCAGGGCAATGTATGCCGAAACCTTAAGGGACTCTTGCCTTAGTTTCTTCGCACGGATGTCCTCTTTCTCCCAAAGGGTCTTTCCAGCAGCTAGCTCTTTGGCATCTAGTTTCCACTGTCTAGGGTAATTAAAATTTGTTTGTGCTATAGCTTGAGGGTCTATATACCCGTCTTTCACACTTGGCATTTGTTTTACAATGTGCACTTACATTCTACAAATCACGGCATGGGTAGTTACAACAAAATCCAAAGATTACATTCATATCATATTAGGAGGGCAAGGACTTGCATGCACCACATGTGAATTAGATTCATTTCCATTGCTCCGAGGTTAAAGCATGTCTGCATGTCATTGAAGTCAAAGATAATTTTCTCGGCTGGGCTTCCAAATGTGCTGACGGGGAAGCATGCTTGTTTGAGGTCTATGCTCGTTAGGAGAACACGCAAGTACCAATCATGGAACCTTCTCATTCCAAGTGGTAGGCGCTGGATGTCCCGGTTTGGTAGGAAGGGCTTGCCTCTTTCATATGTTTTTAGACAATTCTTTGACCATTTGATGGCATCAACATTTGGATACTTCTTTGTGTTTGGTCTCCTCAGAAGCCCATGTTGGGACTTTTTTAACTTGGTTCTCAGGCTTGAACTAGTCATGGGTATACCACTTGTGCACCGACGAGATGTCTTTCATCAGAACATAAATTGGCCTTATGGTGATTGGATGCTTCTTTTGAAGTTCCCATTTAGGCATGTCCTCATCTTCTTGTGCATCACCTTCTTCATGAGGCACTCATTGTTCATGTATCGGCTACGCTTGTTGAGAAGACTGTGGCATCTCATCATGCACTTTCTCGGTATGAGCTGGAGAAGGTTGCGGTTTATCAGGCACATGCTCACTAGGAGGCGGGGAAGAATGTGGCATCTCAAGAATGTGGTGGTCATGAGACGGTGAAAATATCTCCCTGTCCTCAACAACTCGCTCCAAATTTGAGAGAGGGGGAGGCGGCGAAGAAGCAGTCAATATAATGTCCCATTTGTGCCAGAGGATGAACTACCCCATTATGTCTCTAAGTAACACTAGCCCCTTGGGAGTTGCGTAGTCTATCCTCTACTGCATGAACTTGGGCTTCACGGTATGCACCTCGACCCTTGTGTAGTCCAGCGGTATCTTATTATTGTGGTGTAAGACACTGGGAGGATGTGCCACACCCGTTGCCACCTCCATCACAATGTTCTGCCGGCCACTGAGAAACACCAAGGTGCAACTAGTTGGTTCCCATATGCGATCGACGGGGGATGTGGCTACAGTGGAACCTTGGCTGCTAGGAACTTTTGGAGGGCTGCCAACTAATGCTAGTTCTCCCGATGGCACCATTAATGTCCGTGGCTCCATAGACAGTCCTTTCTCCTCTAGCGCCTTCGCAACTAGGGCCTTCACTTGGAGTTCAAGATTAGCCTCCTGGTCTCTGCCATGTTTCTTGTACATGTGCCTATCGTCTTTGAATCTGTGCTTCTAGGTCAGCCTTTCCCTAGCCCCCTGGTGTGGCCTGTGTGCTTGTTGTTTCCCAAGCCAAGGCTAAGCTCATCCCTTTCTCTAGAAGGATTGAATGAGCCCTTCTCCTCGTCTTCAGCATATTTCAGTATCCTTGATATTGCCTCTTGGGTCTCCGACTTATCAAACTTAAGATTACCATTGGATGATTCTATACTCCTCGCATATATTCAATTCCTTGAGCGTACCTTCAAATTCTTCACATCGATATTCCTAGAAGTTGCAGCCTCTTCGTCCATCTTCCTAAACTGCTCTTCCTTGGCATAGTAACCACCGAGGCCTAGATGATGGTGATGTTTGTTCCTCTTCGCCAGCTCAGTGTTACGGGCACTGAGCTCCAATAACTCTGGTGAAGTCTTCTGAGCCACGAGCTCCTCCCATTGACTAGGAGTTATGTTGCCAAACTCGTTGAAGGGAGTTAACCCCTTTTGGATATACTTCTTGTTGAGCTCTGACCTCCAACGTCGAAATGACTCTCCCATGATCTTGAAAGCATTTTTTTTACTAGTTCTTGCTTACCCTTTGGAAATCTAAAATTGAGCTTCAACTACTTATCACATAGTTTATCCTTTTTCTTCTCTGGTACCTCTTTCCAGTTAGGGATTGCTGGGTTCAATTTATCTCTTACTAGGGCCCCGATCGCATTACAGAATTGTCCTCTAAATTTCTTTGGCTCAAGGATCTCTCCTGCTAGCCCAACCTCTGTTATCACATAGCATGACTTATCTAGATATTGGTTTGCTTTTCTATCCCCTCGTTTCCTCTTTGGCTTGGTAGTCGTGTTCATGGTTGTGTCTTGAGGTTGTGGAGTAGAGGCCTCAATGTCCATCTCTATGGCTATTGCCTCTACTCTCCTTTTCTCTACTCCGTCTTGTCCATCGAGATGTCACAGACATCAATGTTGTCTTTTCTGAGTTTCAGGAGGGACCTGTATATACAACAGGTCAAACTGTTAGCAGAGGTAACACAGCCAAAGCTTTAGCAAAATTTACAAGCTAAGGCTTTATCCCTACCTCCTTGTTTGGGTCAAAATCCTTGTCCAAATCTTCCTCCGTTGGCCTCCTTCTGGCTTCACATGGGAAAGGATCCTCGGGACTTACATATCCCTCTTCTGAGTCATCCTCATCATCCTCTTCTTCTTCGCCTTCAGTAGCCTCTCCTGCTCTTCCTTATGCTCCCCCTTCCTCCTTGTCACACTGCTCCTGAGTAAGCATCACTTCTAGATCCTTTTCTAACTCATTATCGAACTGCTCCTGAGTAAGTTGGTCCTCTAGTGCTTGCTCCTCAAAGGTTGGCTGCTCATCATGCTTAGGGCATCGGGCTACACTGTCTAGTGTTTGCGACATTATTTCGCGCTTTGTTCTAATAGATGCAAGAAAGTATGCTTTAGGTACGCGAGAAGGTATAAGAAATCAAAAAGCTCTATAAACCAAAGTAGTCCTATAAAACAATAATATATAAAAAACGAGTAGTTGGAGTAGCAGAGGCCTCAGAAACATATCAATCATCATTTGATCATGAACTTGGAGCATCAAGGCATCATAACAGAGAAGAGAGGAGAAGGTAATGTAGGGGTGGCTGGTAATGATGCCAAGTTCCTCATAAGTTCTTGATCATCAGCTCATATTCCATATAATATATGGACTTGGACAATTTCATCATTGGCAAAAAAGGAGAGGAGAGGAGAGGGGAGATTTGGCAAAAAAAAGCAACAACTGCTTAGCAAACATAGAGCAGCAGCTGATGGCAAAAATAGCCAAAAAATAGCTGACTGCTGCCACATGGTTCGAAGACCCCTGCAGATCCACCAAACAATAGCTACTTAACAAACATATATATGTCACTGTTAACAAACATAGAGAGAAGAATAGTAGAGTATAGAGAATCTAGAAACTGTAGGTTCAAGCTGTTTACTTAATTTGTTCAGATCTAGACATAAAAACAAAATGCAGACCATATGTGTCTTAATAAAAATAGGGGCGGAATGGGGATTTGCTTATGACGGGACTCAGAAGGATCTAAGATCGGCGAAGCATGGAAAACACGAGCACCTAAGTGAAGAGAACCAGAACATAGGTAGCACTATGATCAGATAAGAGGATCAAGAATAGGGACCGAGCACAGCAACAAGGACATAGAGAAATAATATACTATTTCCTGTGTGGCCGGTCACAGAACGGGCCCGACCTAAGGACGCTGAACTATGTCAACAGAAAATTAGAACAACAACAGCTACCAGGAAGTGTCATTAGGCTTGTAACCAACGTTTTTATATGATTGGCCAGAGCCAACAGAATAGAGTGGAATTTCAGTACATGCCAACCACAACACCAAACACAATAACAAAAGCACCAACCATGCCTGCTTTCCATTATGATGTAAGGGCAATCATTTCCAATTTTCTAAAATCAAGAAGTATTCCCCAAACAGGAAAAAGAAGCTTAGGTAAAACGTGTGAAGCAAGTCATTTCGTTAGGATGAACCAATCAACTGAACTGACTGACTGAGCGTAGTGCCAAACAAGGGTTCAAACGAATTCCTTCTAGCCAATAGCAGCCTTGAACATCTCAAGGAACAATTAAAAAGACTTAATTGTATAGCACTAGTTCAGTAATCTGGAAGCAAGACAGATTTTGAACTAAAACGAATTGCAACTGATGATGGCGCAATAATGAATGTTGGAAACTAAAGAACAGCCACACACATACTGAATCACGATAATAATGCTACTAGGCAGTGTGAGATTGACGAAAATACTATTTGGTTCAGCAAACATGTCAAAAACTACATATAACATACATGACTAACAAAATTACTAGAGGAAACCAGAATCAAGAACAAGCATTCCAAAAAATACTTATTCCTAAAAATTATCTTTCAGAAATCAAATTAAACATGCAGAGAAGCTGTGTAATCAGCTACAGAGCTCTTAGCTCAGCTCAAGCTTAACTGTGGCCACTATGGTTGGTATTACTTTCCAGAGCCAACATGGACCTAGGCCATTGGGTACCCAAATGGGGTAGCACTTCAAAGGGAAGCAACCAGCTTTGGTTGTTTCTCTGTCTTTTTCTTTTCATGTCAACTCCCTAGTCCCCATAGGCGGACCCAGGGCCCGGTGACCCTAGGCGCCTACCCGGGCTTGGATGGAAGCTGGGTGTGCATAGGTTGTGTGGCGTGGGCATCTAGGCAATAGTGATCATAGGCACACAAACACTGATCTGCTCAGCTTTTGCCACCCAATAAATACAACCCAATGTAAAGCGAAAAATAGGTAATCAAGTAACTGAATATACTCAGCTTTTGCTATGACTTTTACTCGTGTTAAACTTGACTCATCAATTGATCATTGCCCTAGCTAATCACTTATCCATGGCCCTTCGCCCCTCCCAGCAGCTGCTCTATATACTCCTTATATCTTTTTTCTGCCCAAGTATACTATTGCATTTTTTGTAGCAATTACCCAAAATTATTTAGGGTCGTAATGAGACAAATGTTGTAATATCTCCTTTGTCTTAGTGTATGGTGATTTTAGTACCATATTATTAAGTTCTTTGACTTCCATTTATAGAAATGGTCAATATATTTTTATCGGTTGTTATCTTCGCCTAGGCTCTAAAAATGTTCAGGTCCGCCTCTGCTAGTCCCTACAAGGTGTACAGATCCCATTGACTTGATCAGTAAAGAAGTCAATCCCCTAACCATAGTTTTTCATTCCCTAACCCACCCTTTCTCCTTAGACACCACCAGCCATGGCACCTACACGTCCAGGGTGTCAGATGTATACGAACACCTATTTGAAGTCACATGATCATATATGCCATTCTTAGCTACACTTCAGAACAAGGACGCTCCTAGGTCCTGACTCCTGCCTAATGGTGAGCATGGCAGATGAAGTTATATATATTATGTCAGAACTACATCAAATTGACAAACATACAATAAAGCAAGAAAAGTGTTAATTGTGATAGAGTTCTGAATTAAGTAATTCGGTATTATAACTCTCTCCATTCAAATTCATAATGAAGATTTGAAATAACAGTCCCATTTCCATATATCCATACGTTAAGGAAAAAACATGAATCGAGAATGCATATGGTATAGCTATAGAAAGACAAATATTTAGGAATGACATTTATTATCTAGGATTCTGGAAGCAAGATAAATACTTTTCATGTCAAAATATTATAAAAAGGAAACGGTAAATCTGCGCAGCATCAAATACCAATTTCAAATAGAACAATGTCTGCTAGTTTTGTTTTTAGTTCCCTGATATGTTCTATAGTTAGCTGGCACAGATAGCAGGAGATAGAAATGCTGATAATTTTTCTTGGTGTTTTAATAATTGAATTATCAGAATGTTGTACTGTTTCAACTGAATATTTAACACATATATAACAAAAGAACTAACAAAGTTCTCTTACCTTTTCAAAGTTCATAGAACTAGTTTAAGTTTGAGTAGTCAATGCACCACATATAGAAATGTTGGTATTTTTTCTTGTGATCCTGTCTATCCTTTTTCCGAACCAGTTTTGACAAGGTTTTTCTAGATTACCTTCTATAGGTTATTAACCATGAATTTAGTTTCTGTCAACACAACATGTGCGCATCTTTAGGTGATCATTAATCAATAACACATCACACCAAGGATTGCCCTTGATCACAATTAATAGCAAAACTTCTAAAAATCATAGTTTCACTGCTTGCATCATCTAGTATTGCTGTGTAAAAAAAATTTATACAAGTTTTGAACTAAGTTTGGCTGTTATGCAATGCTGTCGATTCAGTACAGTACAACGAACACAAAACACCATGCATGAACAAGAAGATACAGTCATACAACACAACAAGAAAGAAAGTATATTTGCAAAAAGCAAGTATATAAGATGGAAGAATGATGGAAGGACAGACATAGGACACCGACATACCACACCATGATCGGATCTCAAATCTAAATTTGAACTGCACCTGGACCTCGGTTGCTGTAGACTTGGTGTTGAACTCTAACAGCTGCGTTGCAGAAAGAATTCAGAGGACAGAGAGAGAAGAATCAAGAATTCTTTAGCGTCATAAGAATCCAACTTACACTAATGTAGGGGAATAGATACTCAAATAGCACTTCGAAGCCTAAGGGAATGTCACAGCGGATCCCAGGGACAGAGCTGCGTTGCAGAAAGAAATCAGGGGACGAAGAGAGAAGAATCAAGAATTCTTCAGCGTCATAACAATCCAACTTACACCAATGCAGTAGAAAGGGAGTCTCGAAGAGCACTTGAATAGCCTACGTGATGTCTCAACGGATACCAGGGAACGCTCGGCCTGAAAAACAAGAATCCAAGATATTAGGGGAGGGAAAAAACCAAAAAACACATGATGAGAAAAGAAGTGGAGAGGAGAAGCATGAAGCTCCTCAAAACTATCTCCAGCACGTAGGAATTCAATGGAGGCGGGAGGGGCGTCGGAATTCGATAGGCCGGCTAGCAAGGGCGGCAAGTGGCAACCCAGCCGAGTCCCTCTGACTCCTAAGTGGCGCGGAGGGCGGTGGCCTGAGGGAGGCGCCCGGGTGGCATGGAGTGTGACCTCCATGAGGCGCATAGGGAGTCCAGGTGGGGGAGGGCAGTGGGGCTGGCAGCATGGAGCGAGGCGCTCGGGCTTTGTTGTCGCACCTGTGGACTGGGTTGTGGAGGAGGCGGCGGGTCGGCCAGCCGGGGGCTCAACCCTAGCCATCGTGGAGATTGGGCAGCCTAACGGCGTCGGGAGGAAGAAGAGAGCTCCGAACAATTATGAAATTTCAGCCCTCGAGCGCCCGTGCTTATAAACCCAGGACGATTTGTAGGGGCGGTTCCTGATCTAGCCGCCCCTACAAATATTTTCTATTTTATTAAATTATTAATTCTATATTTTTTATATCACAAAACACAAAGTAAATGCATATAATATTTTGTATTATTCTATATATGCACAAATATATAAAAAACAATTTACTGATATTCAAAATAATATAGAAAACAAAAAAAAAATCAAATATAAAAAAAATTGAATTATAAAACTTCGACTATAATTTTAGGATATTAAATGACCTAAAATGAAAATGTTGTAAACATAAAAGTTGTATAACTTATCAACATGTACAACTTTTATTTTGGTCATCTTGTCATGTGACTTTGTTTGAATGATTCAAAATTTGAAATTCAAACAATTACAACTTGAAACAACATTTTAAAAGAGTAAATGATTTTAGCTGAAAAACTCATGAATACCAAAGTTGTAGAACTCATCAATATGTATAACTTATATTTTGATCATCTTTTAATTTGACAAAATTTGAACAGTTCAAAATTTGAATTTCAATAAATGTCAACTTCAAATAAGATTTTGAAACCTTAAATTGTTTCCAATAAGAAAGTCATGAACATAAAATTTGTTGAACACATCACTATCTACAACTTTTATTTTGGTCATCTTTTTATTTGACAAAATTTGAACAGTTAAAATTTTAAATTTCAATAAATGGCAACTTCAAACAAGATTTTGAAATCTTAAATGATTTCAACTATAAAAATCGTGAACATAAAAGTTGTTGAACTGATCACAATCTACAACTTTTATTTTGGTCACTTCTTCATTTGACAAAGTATTAGCAAACATTATTCATAAATTCACATATAACTCATAGTTTCATGAACTATACGAGAGACATGTTGATTTGTGAACAATGTTTACTATCACTATATCAAATAAAGAAATGACCAAAATAAAACTTGTAGATCTTGATGAGTTATACAACTTTGATATTCATCACTTTTTCAGGTGAAATAATTTGGTGTTTCAAAATCTTGTTAGAACTTGTCATTTTTTAAAATTTGAAAAGTTGAATTGCTCAAACTTTATCAAATAAAAAGAATGACCAAATCAGCATAGTAACTTGATAGGGCATGATTTTAAAAAATTTTAGGAAAAAAAATCATAACATTTGGAGTTAGTATAAGGGAGAAAGACTAGTTATAAATTTTACCTAGAGATTAAAAAGAAAAATTAGAACTATTCATGATGATCAATAATTAACAAGTGTGATTTCTCTTTTTAATCTGTGGCCAAAACTTACAACTAGTTTTTTTCCCTCATACTAACTCCAAATGTGATGGTTTTTTTCCTAAAATTTTCTAAAATCATGCTCTATTATTTTAGTCTGGTCATCTATCTTTGTCACTAATTTTGGACAATTCAAATTTTGAATTTCAGAAAATGAGAACTTCAAACCTGATTTTTAACCATTAAATGATTTTAGCTGTAAAGGTGATAAGTATAAAAGTTGTATAACTTGTCAAGATCTCTAACTTTTATTTTGGTCATTTCTTTATTTTATAAAGTGTTAAGTGCTTGTTTTAAGTATTTCAATAGTAGTCTGAACATGCTACAGTAGTAATAAGTGTCTGTTTCAAGTGTCTGCGTGTTACAGCTGTTTTAGTAGTAATAGAGTGGATGTTGCAATAGGTTCATCTGGATGTTGCAAAGGGTAGTCTCACACACATGCATAAATGTAGTCTCATACACATACATAAGTCTATAGTGTCAGACACATACATAAATATATAGTCTCACACAGATGCATAAATGAAGTCTTACAAACACTCCACATTCAATAACTAGCTAGCCCGCTGTAACGATTTTCCCTTGACACCTTTTCGTTCCCATGGCAATATGTCTTTGGGCAGGTTCTTTTCCACAACACTAATCTTCTTAGGAAAGTCTATAAATAGAGGCATCTCATCATAGTTATTGTAAGCTTCAACATCGTCCACGCCATCAACTCCGATAATGTGCTATTTCCGAAGGCAACCACGTGCTTTGTCTTCTTCGGGGGGAGGTTACTTTGTGAGTCAGGCATATAGAAAACTTGTGTGACACGAGAAGCGAGCACCTAAGGGTCATCTTGGTAGCCTAGATTCTCGAGGTCCAAAACTCTCAATCCGATATCGTTAAGTTGGTGTTGTTTGATCTAGCGGCATTGAAACAGGGCCACCATTATATCCCTTCCATAGTCAAGTTCCCATATCTCTTCAATGATGCCAAAGTTGGATCTTTTGCCCCACTCCATCGAGTGCTTCTATTCGAACGCTGTTGTTTTGGTTCACATATTTACTATCCAAGATGTCACTTGTCTCGATGGCCCCTCCTCCAACCTACTAATGGTAATAGAGTCTATGGTTTGTCCAGGCAATATGTTTTGGTCCTTCAACCATGTAGTTAGTCATTGCTTATGCTATTTCATGACCCAATCATCTAAACGACCATTTCTCTCCGCCATAATGATAGCCAAGTGTTCATCAATATACGGTTGCATCAGTTGTGTACTCTACAAGACACTGTAATGCGCCCAACTCACTTCTTTGTAATCATGGTCAATGAATACTTTTCTACCACTGGTGCCCTCCCTAGCCAGCCTACCCTTGTGACGAGAATTAGGTTTACCAATCCCTTTCTGTACTTTTAGGTACTCTTAATAGCACTCGATGACTTCTTCAGTACTGTAACCCTCTATCATGGAGCCCTTTGGGTATGCTCGATTATGCACATATTGGCTTAGAACCAACATGAACCGCTCGTAGGACCACATTTCATACAAGTAGTAAGGGCCCAACGCCTATATCTGATGAACCATGTGAATTATGAGATGTGGCATTATATAAAAAAGCAGGAGGTAAACACATCTCTAGTTGGTTTTGTGTCTCCACCACAAATTCATGTAGGTCACTCAGCTCTTTCTTGCCAATCGTCTTCTATGAGATCTTCGAAAAGAAGTAGCACATGCGGGTGATGGCCATTTTCAAGAACTCTTGCTTTATAGCCCTGATTGCAATAGGTAGAAACACTGTCAGCATCACATAACAATCATGAGCCTTGCAGTGTGTTATTGACAAGTCCTTAATTGACACTAGCTTTTTCACATTCGCTGAAAACCCAATTGGGACTTTGACCCCCCCTTAGGAAATTACATATAGCTCTCTTCTCTTCTGGTGTTAGGTTGAAGCACGCCATGGGCAGAGTGTATTTTCCATTAGCCTCAGGTACTAGGTGAAGTTGTGGCATCATGTTTGCTGCACCATGTCTTTCTGTGATTTTAGACCATCCTTTGACTTGCATGTGTCCATCAAGGTAGCATTGAGACTCTCAAAGACATTCTTCTGCACTTGCATAGCATCAATGGCATGGGGGACCTCCAAGTCTGGCTAATAAGGCAGATACTGAAAGAAGATTGATTGTTTCTTGAAAGGTACACCTTCGACAGGAGTTGTGCTTCTATCTCTGTTCGTCCCATCTGGATTCTTCTTTGCATAGACGACACATATGTTTTTCACCATTCTGTACACGTGTTCTCCATTATAACGTCTCTCCATGGGGGGTTCAATCTCTGGGGTGTTATCATAAAATCTAAAGAACAATTTGCTACGGTACTCGTGACTTGTCTTTATGAAGTGTCGGTTTCTTAGGTAAACTATCTTCTTAGATGCATCTAGGAACACCCATGTAGTACCATCCAAGCAAACTAAGCATCCCGTCTTCCCTTTGATCTATCCAGACAAAGCAAACAACATGGGGTAATCTTTGGTAGTAACAATTATTATTGCTCTACATATGAAGTCCTCCTTTTGGAATGCATCATACATTGGCTCCCCATGCCTCCATAGCCTCTCCATTTCTTGCATCAAAGGCTCGAGGAACACGTCTATATCAATGCCTGGTTGTTTAGGGGTAGAAATAAGAATAGTGAGGAGAAAGTACTTTCTCTTCTAACACAACCATGTTGGGATATTGTACATGGTCAAGATCACTGGCCAAGTGCTATGGTCGCTCATCCTCTCATTGAAGGGATTCATTTCATCGGTGCTCAAGCCAAATCATACATTCCTTGGGTCATTGCTGAATTCTTTATGCTTCTCATCGATCCTTTGCCACTAACTACAATCAGCAAGGTGTGCAATTTATCATCATCCACCTTGCGCTCATCATCCTACCATGTCATGAGTGTGGCTTCTTTAGGGTTTAGGAAGATATGTCTCAAGTGGTCGGTCACTGGTAGTACCACATTTCCAAGGAAGGAATTCTTCTCTGCTTTGCATCGTTGCCTAATGGAGTGTCCTCTGGGGGCTGAGATTCTTGTACCACCTTTTTCATAACCTTCTTATTCCTCTTTTTCCCCATGGAGGCTTTGTCCCCACCGTAAAGGTCATTGTTCTTGTACCGGCTGGCTCCACACCGGGGACATTTATCTAGTGACTTGAATGTTTTGCCATGAAAAAGGATATAGTGGTTAGGGCATGCATAGATTTTTTCAACCCCCATTGTCAATGGACTTATGATCTTCTTCGCTTGGTATGTGTTGGCAGGAACTGAGTTTGGTTATGGCAGCACCCATGACATGAGATGTAATAGATCATTAAAACTACAGTTTGACCAGCCGTACTTTGCCTTCAGGATGAGTGGCTCAAGCACAAAATGTAGCAATGTCCAATGTGTTGGACAACCCTTTTCAACACCAAACACAGTCTCTTTCGATGCTTTTGTCACCCTTTCCAAATTTTCTAGACCTTTCAGGCTCTTTAGTAAAATCTTTGGTCCAAGGGCTCGAATCATGTCCTCCAAAGCATCTTCATCCCCGACACGTGCTCCGTCATCATTATTGGCACCACCTTCATTGTTACCATCCCAACCACCACCATCACCACCTTGTTCATTGCCAAACTCGGGATCCATTTGTGCATCAAGCTCTGCTGAATATTGGGCAGGGATTCTAGGGTTTCGTCATCGTATTCCTCCTCATCCTCGTCGTTAACAATAACCGTTTCACCATGATGAATCCACACTATGTAGTCCTCAACAAATCCTCGCATAATTAAATATGATCTGATGATAGTCACATCTGTCCATGCTATATGGTTCTTGCAATCTTTATAGGGACAAATAATTATATCCTTATTCTCTATCAATGTCGTTGCATGCTTCTCTACGGCTTCAATAATTTTGTCCACCTCTTCATGGAAACCTGCCTTGAACCTTAACAAACCATACATCCAAGAGTTCCTGTACTCCATATTTTACAACAACAACAAAACAAACATTAAAGGACTACTTATTTAGATATATATAAAAATGAATCAAATTAATAATTACTTGAGAATAATTGTATATACTTCAGATATATATGAATATAAATCAAATATAATTACATGAAGAATACAAACACACCATGGTAGAGGAAAATTAATTAATGGCCTATTTATCCATAAATAATTCAAATGCATATTTGTTGATTACAATAAAGAATTTCAAAGACAACAATTAGCAACAATTATATTTTACCCAATATCTTTCATGCAAACCCTAAGTCCAATTTCATCAAACATAAATTTACAAAAATGAAATTAATAAAAAAACCAAACCCTAGATCTAGATCTAGATCTACATGCACGCGAAACATCCATAAAACTAACTAATTGTTCACTAAAATCAAGAAACATGGACCAAATAAGGGTATGATCTTGTTCCCCTACCTAATTTACCCTAATACATTCAAAACTTGGGTCTAATTTGCTTCATAAGTAGCTCAAGAACCATAGAAGAGAGAGAAAAGCAAAACTCTAATTACTCACTAACCAACCATTAAAACTTCAAAAAAAGTGTGGAATAACATTTTCTTACCTTCTACAACCTCTCCACCAAAGGATTTGAGACCAAAACCTTCCCCCCTTAGTAGAGTAATTTTTGGGAGGAGCCCAAGGCCTCCCTACTTTTTGTTCATGGGTTGGAGTGAGTGACCCGAGGAGGAAAAAGGGGCCGCAGGTTTTTAAACGTGGGGCATTTGTAGGGGTGGCTGGTGATTGAGCCACCCCTACAAATCGCAACATTGGGGGCGGCTGGTGAGTGAGCCACCCCTACAAATTGACCCATTTGTAGGGGCAGCTCATATCACCAGCCGTCCGTACTGTGCCATTTGTAGGGGCGGCTAGTCTCGTGGGTCCTGAGCACGCCCATTGTAGGGGCGTCTCCATCAACAGCCGCCCCTACAAAAAAATTGTCCCATTGCTACAAACGTTTTTTGTAGTAGTGTGTGGATGCGAGAAGATGGCGTGCCTGGATAGTAGACAGCAAACGTCTATGAGCCAGAGCAGAAGTTGTCCTGGGAATTCAAAGATGTTGTCTTTTAGAATCGTGCAAACTACCTGCATGCTCTCCAAGGATTTACATACAGGTCTTTGTTTCCTCTCTAAATGCTTATTCATGGATCGTTGCATCTTCCATGTTTCCCATTAAATCTCTGCAGTTATGGTCATGCCGTTTATCATTTTTCTTTTATTTGAATCAGCTTTAGTCTATTCTTTTTGCTCGAGTATATATGTGACGATGTAATCTAGCAATGACATTTATCATACCAAATATCACTAAATCTTATAATTAAAATACTAGTTTGATTAATATGCATGTGTCGACATAGAATTTTTGCCTCCGTGCCGAGGACACACGTAGCAAGCCGGAAGGGTCTGCTCGATGAAGCAGATCCACCTGGCTTCAGCGCAAGGGTGGTCGATCCTACGCAATCCTCTCGAGACATGCCAGTCAATTTGACCCTACAATTGATAAGGAGAGAAAGCTTATCAGTAATTAAGGGTGGAACATGCCGGTGTTGCCAGACAGTCCCGAATGTGCGGCTCTGAGAGCCGATATGAGAGGAAATCGACTAAATAGCAGATTCCTGCATGTTCACAAGAATGAATCGATTAAAGCTCATGGGGTTGTATAAGAAGGATCGGTTATCATTTAGGATAAACGTTATTTAAGCAAAATATTAATCAATGGCAATAAGATATCAATAAGATAGCAAAATATTAATCAATGGCAAAATATTAATCAATAGCAAAATATTAATCAATTACAAGTACCCGAACTACTTTTATTTAAAGAAACAACTCAACATCTCTTAACCATTTAATAAAGATAAATCTAATGAACATGTTAGATCTCATCTATCGCCATGACTAGTGGGTCATGAGGCAGAATCATGCAGGCCATAGAAACAACGATAGACTCGACGACCCTAACTCATTACTAATATCAGTGGGGCATGAGGCAGAATCATGCAGGCCGTAATACAATAGCAAGTGCATGGGGCTAACGCATCTTTCAACTTATCACTACTTCAATGATCTCATAATGTGAACTATTTGTGGAAGCATTCGATATCGGCTAAACAGCCGATTCAGGCATAGCGCATAGTTAAGGTCATGCCTTCTCAGGAACGGGTCTACTAACTAACGATCCCCACTCCACGGTGCCAACAGTGGGGTAAGAGGCAGAATCCCACAGGTCGTGATGATGGGCCATGGAACGATTTTCATTAACTAATAGATCTACTCAAGATCGGACATGCCTTAACCGCATGCTATGCACGATTAAGATTGGCACAAAACAGTCGACAAAAACATAACTCATCGCTTAAGATATAGATTAGATCAGTTTTAGTTTAGCAAACGATGAGTTAAATAGGATACAAGGCCGATCCAGATCAATCTCAATCAGGCAGAGTGATATTGCTGTAATTAGATAAATAATGAAAGCAATAAGCAATATCGGTAACTTAATGAATCTACCAAAGACTACCATACTAAGGTAGAGCCGATAACTTGACCTTGATCTAATTCAAGCAGTGGGGTGTGAGGCAGAATCACACAGGCCATACTTGAATTAGACAAGAATCGATAACTAGCCTATACCAGAGTCACAGTGGGGGTCGACCGGATCAATGTAGCCATACGAACAGAGGTATAAACCTTGATGGTACTTACAGACAAGCAGTGGAGGTTGACCGGATCGATGTAGCCATACTCGCTGAAGAACTCGCCAAGATCTATTCTACTCCTACTCCTAAGGGGTGGACGGAGCTGAAAAAGTAATTGACTTTGTATTTGATTGATTGATTCCTTTTTACAATAGCCGGGGTTTGGTATTTATACCCAGGACCTACGCACGACTCCTATCTAAGCACGACTCATCACAAATTTTGACTCTAAAGAAAACATTCCTAATTTAAGATAACTTGGACTCTAATCTTTCCCTTTTTGCAGAGTCCTACATGTTTCGTCCTGGCACCAAATCGTAGCCCTTTGTCATTATCTACTGGCGATATCCGGAGAAAGCTGATTCCAGTTTTTGGCATCCGAATTAGCTGGTTCTGGTCTGCACGCAATTGATTCCTTAACGACATGATTTTGGGAGCTTTCGAGTCTCCGCGACCTTCTTTCCAAATTTTAGTGTAAACACATGCCCCCCAATTTTGGGATAAAAGAAATTTTATTCTAAAATTACCATGTCTGTGTTCCCAATAGGTCCACCATCATGGGTAAAGAATCTTGATCAGGGGTCTACTGTCTATCGCTGCCTATGTTAGCTCATGAGCCGATGCTTCAAAAACTTTTACAGAGCCTCATGGGTCTTTGGATTTATCTTCCTGGGCCAGCTATAAAATGCCCATCTGACTCTGGCGAGAGCAACTCAACAATTCAGCCATGCTTTGTTTTCATCTACTCTCTTGAGTGCCTCTAGTTCCGCTAGACCCTCCATGGTCTGCCCTCTTGTTATGAAGATCTTGAGCGACTAGAAGAATTCTTGTGCATAGGGTGATTGCGTTACTTATCCTAGCACCTCGTTGAGCAAGAAGATCTATCATTGCGGTTAGAAGAATCCTTGTGATATCACCTAAGTCTTCTCTTCATGCTCATAAAGATGTTCTAGTGTTTGTAAGGGCTAGAATGTTTGATCACCTTCCCCTTGTTATTCCTCCAAACGCCCACCGGGAAAGCCTCAGGCTTTTTTCCATAGTTCCTCAATTTATTGAGAAATCTGTTGAGCCTATGTTAGGTGGGCGACCTTTCTTCCTCTCGGGTATAACTTTATTGATGGGCCGATGCGACTTGGTTCACAATGAGTTTCAGCCTTATGGAAATTTGGACTCCCTTCAATCTAAAGAAGTTCTGGTGAGGTAATCCCTGGTCAATGTATCCACCCCACAATATTTTGTAATTTGGGGAAGTAATAAATTCGAGTCCGTTATCTCTTCGTTATCCGTCCCCTGAATTCCTAGAGTGTCGTTCCGCCTCCTTTTCCAATTCACATCCTTGGTGAAATCTATCTTTCCGCATCCCAGGGATATATATATACGGGCCATGGTTGTGGATCTAAGAACAACCCGCTTTGCCTCAAACCTTTCTGCATCCTTATACAGTTCCTACTCTTCCATAGGTTTGAGATTATGGAAAACAAGATGCTTGCTGTGGAGGGCCTCGATGGATCTGTATCATCATACCAACACATCCATCATCAAGAGGGTGAATCTTGTGATGCCCTCACTGCCACGAGGAATAGGGCCGATTCCATTTGGCCTTTAGGGCCCTCTTCGTTGACCGCTCGTCACTAGTTCCTTTGTCGTTAGAGGAGACAGATTGACGTTGATGATCTGCTTGCCTCCATCGATCGGCATGGCCAGAACCTTGCTGAATGCCTCTCCCTCGTAGAATCAGCCCTGGCCATGGTTAGATGTCGATCACCTCCTAGGGTTGATTCAGTGGAGGATAGGCTAGCCAAGGCTGAGGCTAGGATTATGGGTAAGATACACGTCATATCCTTTTCTCTCTTCTAGTTTCATCTTCAAGGCACTGATCATCTCCCCTTTCAATCTTTTAGATCTATCTGCCCAACTAGAGAGTCTTCGATCAGCTATAGATCATGTGGCGGGATTTGTCAATGACAGGGGCGCCGTTCTGGTGGTTCGCTTGCATGACATCCCGAATCGTGTTAGGGAGGTCGCCCTTCATGGAGTTCATCATGGAGCCGCCATGGCGTTGGCTGCTGCCCAAGCCCATTCGGGTCATAATCTTCAGCTTCTTCCCCATGGTTTTCTAGACGCAACGTACCCTAGGGAGCATGAGCGCTTGGTTGAGGGTTTTATGAGCACCGCCAACTCTATAGCTTTTAATGCCCTGGCCGATGATATAGTAGGCAAAGTATTTTCTAGCCCATAGCTTGTAATAGGTGGTGTTTAGCAAACAACTTTCTTGCTTTGAGTGATTTCCCTTTGTTTCGTACTTCATTTTGTATGCATCACTCTGTTGGCATAATCAATACGCCTCGCACTGGCTTTTCACCCCTTCGGGTTTACCCTCTCGCTAGCAATGATACCCTTCCGATACCGGCTATTAAAATTGATGGACGAGCAAATCAATTATTAAGTGTCAATCCAAATGCTAGGGTAATATTCCTTTAAATATTTCCCATTTGATTGCTCTACCGAATTTCCTCTCCCCTCTCAGTATCTTTAGAATACAAGTGTTACCAGGCACACAACATCTAATCTAGTAAAGTCCTTTCCAGTTGAGTGACCTTTCATCGAATCTGCTGCCCCCTGGCGATTTTTTTAGAATTGCTTAATTTTTTACCCTCAACCC
Source organism: Miscanthus floridulus (assembly GCF_019320115.1). Lineage (NCBI taxonomy): Eukaryota > Viridiplantae > Streptophyta > Magnoliopsida > Poales > Poaceae > Miscanthus > Miscanthus floridulus. Next base: position 31,021,426 of record NC_089583.1, on the reverse strand, counting down.
TTAGTTTATCGGCTTCAAAGTTTTTGAGAGCATGCAACCGAAAGTAATTCAAATCTTCTGAGTTGTCCATTACAAAATTCTTGTAGTCTTCGGTTGGTAAATCATTCGGCTCCTCTGCTCTTGCCTCTCAAAGGTAGTCCATGCTAGGTCTTTCCTAGAATCTTATTGCCATTGATTTGTCACAAGTCCAGTCTAGCCAAGATGCCTGATGTCATTCAACAAGAGAAACAAGAACTGCTGGTTAAGGTTAGAACAGGTTGAGCTATCTGAATTAGCCTCGAGATCATCAGCTTGTGTATAATCGATCATATTCCCTGTTGTTCAATTGCATTTTTGTTTCGGCCAAAGAGCCGATTTGATACAACTGATCCTAGACTTCTGATCTTAATTTAATTAAATCTGGAAACACAACTTTTATTAAGAGAGCCCTTCGATCTTCTATCCTTGGTCATCTGATGTTGTATTCTCTTCGACATTGGTGAAGTGGCGCTTCGCCTCCTATTAATTGTGGTTACTTTTCGCACATTTCGAGGCGTCCGTCCCTTCGCTTCATGTCCCATCATTCTCCATGGCCGACGAAGACCACCGAGGCAAGCGCGCGGTGGAGGAAATCCCGGAAGAGAATATGCCAATGAACCAACATCTTCAGCGCATGAGGTGAGATCAACATTTCTTGTTTATGATGATGAATAGTTCTGACTCATCTACAGGTTTATTGTGAATGACAGTCTCCGTCCCCTTCCTAGGGCTGGTGGGCCCTTTGATGCCGCATCTGCTATGCCGGCTTCATCATCAGACTCCTCCGATTCCTACAATGGTGACGACGCCCGGTGCTACCTTCATGAGTGGAGGATGGCCCAGAACCGTTACTCCGAGGTGACCTAGGAGACCGACCACCTGGAGATCCACCTTGGGGTTTCCCAGGCCCCTCTTCATGCAGCTGAGGAAGAGGCCAATGCCGCTCGAGCATGGCTTACTAAATCGGATGCTGTGGTGGCAGGTACATCAAGCCTCAAGAATGTATTTATTTTAATCTCGACTGTTTTTTTATCTTGATAGCTCTTCCTCTTCTGTGATCATCAGCCCTAACAGCACAGTTGGAGTCCCTCCAACTGGCAGCGAACACAGCCGTGGACATCGTCAATGCACGGGGTTCCCATATTGACGCTAGTCTCCAAGACATCCTAGCCCGCATTTGGGAGGTCACCCTCCACAGTGTTCGTCATGGTGCGGCAGTGGCACTGACCACGGCGCAAGTCCAAACTGGGTACGAGCTCTATGCCATGGAGACCAGTTTCCCAACGGGTGATGGCCCTAAGAAGCATGAAGACCTGCTCGAAGAATTCACCATGGCCACGGAGGCCATAGTAGACATCACATCCACTCAAGATGTAGTAAACAAGGCATTTGATTAGTTTGTTCTTAGGGTAATACATTGAACAAAGACCCCCATTCCTCTATGGATATGCTTCAATGCAATGCCTTCGTATATGATTGTGAATGTTTCATGCTCTTTTTGTTTTTTGCTCTATAGGTGATACATATCATATCGGCTTTTACTGTCTTTGAAGATTTTTACTCTTTGAACTAGAGGCGATACCCTCCTGGTATCAGCGATTTGTGGCCGAGAATGAATCAGCTATCAAATTTAGATGTCAGAATAACATCTCTTCATGCATTTTTCATCCCAAAGATCAAACGATCGATCAATTCAAGTCAAGCATCCTATTAAACAAAACAAAACTTCTCTTAAGAAATCCATTAACTCGGAATCGCACTTACACTTTAATTCAGCATTCACATATGTCGGCCTAAACCCATTTCCAAGACTCAATGTTTATTTTCCCTTAACTCGATGGCCGACGCGACACCACGATTACTGATTAAAACAAACTTTCAGAGCCGATTCCTTGAACCGACTGTTGGCCTTCATTATTAATTCTAATGAAGCCTCCCTCCCATGTTTTGCCAGAACGACATTCGAAGTCTCCTAATTCCTAAAACACTGGATTGGTTGTTGCAATGCTCATAGACTCATCAGCGCGAACCACCTCGACATCATCTCCATGCCATTGAATCAAACATTGATGCATGGTTGATGGCATGCAACAGTTTGCATGAATCCAGTCACGACCGAGGAGTAAACTGTATGAGCCTTTTCCATCAATGACAAAGAACATGGTGAGCAGAGTTTTACTCCCGATTGTTAACTCGACGTTTATTGCCCCCGGGTCTTAGATGTATTCCCTCTGAAGTCTCTAAGCATCATGTCGGTCTTAAGCAAATCTCCTGGTCCCTTGCCAAGCTTACGAAAAGTAGTGTAAGGCATAAGATTGATAGAAGCACCTCCGTCCACTAATATTTTGTTCATCAGCATCCCATCAACAAACCCTTTCATGTATAAAGCCTTCAAGTGCCAATGTTTGACTAACTTATCAAATATTGCTTGGTGTGTAACCATCAACTTGGCAACCATCTCTTCATACTCTGATTCATCGAAGTCTAAGTAAAATTCTTGATCCGCTAGAGCTCTGAATTTTGATGGCAATAGAAAAGCCATTTGGATATTAGCCGATGATTGCTTCTTATCGGCTATTTGCTTGGTACACCACACTTGAGTTTGTTGATGCAAAAGTGATCTACAAACACAAAGGGCTAATACCCGAATCGATATCCAAAGCGTGCCAGTCGATTTGACCTGCTAATCGACAAGGATGAAGATACGAACACTTTGGTCCTGACAACAACGATACGCCCGGAAGTCACGGCCAAGAGGTGCTCACGCGGAACTCGAGAATCACCGAAGGTCGCACTGAAACGATGCAGCTCGCCGAATCAATGAGAACTCGTAAAAAAGGAAAAATATGCAAATTGACGAAGTCGCCGAAAAGTAAGTAGATGCAAATAGGAGTAAAAATTGGTTTTGATATTGATTGATTGATATCTATTACATTGCCCCTTACTCCATATTTATATCCTGATCTAAAGAGACACAACCAAACACAACTAGGACACCAATCCCATATCTAAGGAAACACGTGACTCTTACATGAATCATAACCTAACAAATACAGAAAAGGAAATCAACTCCTATCTATTTCCCTGTCCGCCTCAATTACGATGGAAATCTCACCGTCCTCCTTCCCATCGGCATACTCCCTATTTCATCGGCAGTAGTCTTCAAGTCTTCCTTCATCGGCATACTCCCTGTTTCATCGGCAGTAGTCTTCAAGTCTTCCTTCATCGGCATACTCCCTGTTTCATCGGCAGTAGTCTTCAAGTCTTCCTTCATCGGCATACTCCCTGTTTCATCGGCAGTAGTCCTCAAGCCTCCCTTCATCGGCATCGACAATAACACCTCCAACCTCATCGGCAACGCCCGAGTCCAAATCAACCTTTCCATCGACCATCACCAGCTATCGGCAACCATCTTTACAAACCATCTTTCATCGGCTATCAAAGTATTCAATAACTTTCCCCTTGCCGATTAGTCCACTCCGATTATTTTGACACGTGCAAAAAACGGTGTCAACACATGCCCCCCAATTTCGGAGTATAAAACCATTAATGCTCCGAAATTTACTCCAGATAACGCTTGCCTTTGCCCGATTACCGTAACTCATTCTCCAAGCCAAAACTTGATTTGTTATCAAATCCAATCAAATCTAATCTTGATTCACGCACTTCAGTAAATATTGCACAATCGCCAACCACTCTTGCCTTGATTATGGTTAAGATACCGAAACAATAACCATCGGCAAGATCTTAACATGATAATGCTGCCATTTTCAGAATTAAAATATCATGTATCGATATCCCTTCCAAGTCATGATTACTTGTTATCAACTCATCTATACAATCCCCTGATTATCGCGCGAACAGTTACCATATCCTTCTGAACCGCCTTGACCTATATGCGCACGACATAGAGATAAGTCCAAAATACCCTTATTCTGGGCGGCTTATAAATAAATTTCTCCGGAACCCTCATTTTCTATCTTCAGCCTCCAATCCTTGGCATTCTCTCTCTCCGGCGGCGACTCCTCCACCTTCCTCAAGACAATGGCCATCAACTTCGACGTCCCCGCGGTTCGCTCCACTTCCATTACCTTTTACTTTGATCTTTTTGCAAATTCATTCAGTTGGTGATTCTTCCTTTCTTCTGTCTTCTGGATTTCATAACCTTAGGAACTGCGCAACAAATTAGTTATCCCAACCGATCAGCCGCACGTCCAATGCCTTGGACCAATGGGCAACCTAGATCCAACCGATCTGATCAATGCAGAGGTTAACAGAATCCCCTTTAGAGCCCAAAATTTCTCTTTGAATTTGTGGAAAGACACATTCCGATCTTGGCCCAAAACCCCCAAAGGGTGGAAAGATTGGTACTTGAGGGTTAATAGATCGATGCAAGTATACTGGGCAGAATGAAGATTAGACCAATGCATCAGGCTCTCTATTGCCGATATGCAGAAAAATGAATCAATGATAATTGCAGCTGCTTATTTCTGGTCAGACACGACCAATACTTTTATGTTTGGACATGGCCCAGCTACTCCTACCCTTGCCGATGTCCACATGCTTACTGGCTTGGACATCTCAACTGCCGATGAAGGCTCCATCTATGGTAGAAAGTCTGAATATAGGGTGAATACCCGCAACATCGGCGGTTGGACAGGATATATTCAAGAATACCAGAAAACCGGGACACTTAGCCAGAGGGAACATGCCACATTCCTGAATATGTGGTTAGAAAAATTTATCTTCTGTGGTCGATCAGTAGGACCAACCAACGCCTTCCTCCCTGCAGCTGAGCTTTTGGCTAATGGCGTAAGGTTTCCTCTTGGCCGATACCTTCTGAGCTCCACTTATCATCTTCTTCATCAAGTGTCTCAGAAACTTCTGCTTGGCGAACCCATCGGCAATCTGGGAGGCCCATGGTGGTTTATCAACATGTGGCTGAATGCCCATATGCACAAACGTTTGCAATGTGACTTTTTTGCTCAACAATTCCCACGAGAAATTGCTGAAGACTATGTGCTCGGGGATGATGAATCAGCAACACGCTCACCCCTCAATTTTGGTGAAGCCATAATTGTCCTTCCTGGAATAGAAGCCAACGAAGACCAAATCGGCAGATTCTTTCAAAGCTTCTACAATGGTCTTTCTCGTGATCATAGGGCCTGGGTGCCTTATATCGACGAAGAAAACAGATTCCCCCTTCTTTTCAACTTTGCCGATGACACTCTGAATCAAGATAATGAGCTCATGATGGCTATCATCACTCCCAGGGCAATTCCAGTAAACACATTCGGCAGCGGGAAAAACACCAACATTACATATGAATTTTACAACCCATCGGCAGTATCCCGCCAATTGGCTTTTGGGCAACTGCCAATCAAACTCTGCTTTGCCGATGTGATCAAACCCAGGGAAACAATCACCTGCGGAACAGACTGGAACAAGGTAGTACAACTCTCCCCCGATGCCGATACTACAGATGTTGATATATCCACCTGGACACCAATATCTTTCATCACCGAGTCATATAAGCAATGGTGGCGAGAGTGGAAAGAACAACTGTTCGCAACTTCTGTTCACACATATCGGCACATGATCGACCCTGAATATGCCATCCCTGACGACGCGGTAAGTTTCCTTTAACTCCCTTCTGCTTTTCCTTTCATATATCAGTAACTGATTCTCTTGTAACAGGTTAACAACCCAGCACCATCGGTGAGTAAAAGTGGGAAACCCTTCAACCTCCGGCCTGTTTCCCCAACATCGCCGATCGGCTACAACGCTCCCACCTTAGCCGCTTTGACCCACCAGAAGATTCGTACCAAGACCATCACTTCCAAGTCCAAATTGGCTACATCCAGGGCTACTCCATCGGCCGCTGCTACAACCTTGGTCAAAGCCTTTAAGGTAACAACCTTGTTTATTTTCACTTATGCCGATCACAAACTGTATTAACCTTAATCATCAGGGGGTAAGAGCTGCTACTGGATCGTCATCGGCAATTCCGCCGATATCAAGCACCACTCCTTCAGAGGTAGCTTCTTGACTTTACATTTTATCTGTTAAATATCATATCTTACACTTTGTTTTGCAGCAACAATTGGGTACATCGGCAAACGTACCAGATGTCCAAGCTTCACAACCAACAAGTGTCGATGCCCCCCAGCCAATCGTTGCCGATGCTCAAGCAAAGCGCAAAGCTTTAACAGATACTGAAGCACAGCCAAAACAACAAAGGTCTATGCCGATCCCTACATCTGCCCCAATGTCATCGGTCATCATACCTCAAGAGCCCACCACCGATGAAGTCACAGAGGATATCCCATCGGCAAGCTCAGCCGATCCTCCACACGACATACTCCAGGTTGCTTCCTCCAGTCAAGCACAGGAAATTGCCTTGAAACAGGTAAACCAATCAGCCTATCTAATTTTACAATACTCATACTTACCCCTAACTGATCTCCTTTTCTCTCTCTCAGGAACAAGATTCCCCGAACAGCCTATTTTCCTTTGCCATTGACATTTCTGACGACGATGGAGAGGAGACAAGTTCTTCCCTTGCACTGGGAACAATATCGGCAGAGACTAAATCTAAGTTGGAAACCCTCCTGAACTTGCTACAGCAAGGTACCGCCCAACTGGTAGATGACTCGGACCCCGCAAAAGCAATTTTCAAAACAATTCGTGGCCAGGTCCCTGCCGATGTTGAAGAAGTACTCTTCCCAGCAGCTCACTTAGAAAGCCGCCAACTGCAATATCAACGGGCTGCTCAGCGCATTGCCGATAGAGCAGCTCAAGCTCAACTTAAAGAAGAGATGCTACAACTGAAACAAATCGCTGATGAGAAGCACAAGGGCATCGTCAACTTGCAGACTTCGGGTGCTGCACTTAAGCAGAAAATCTTGGATCTATCAGCAAGGAAGGTAGCTCTATTGGCTGAATTGAAAGAAATCGATGCAGCCTTAACTCATGCTCAACAAGAAGAAAGCCAGCTACCCAATGCCGTCAAAGCCCTTCAGCAAGAAAGAGATATCCAAGCTCGCAAAGCTTTAGCCATGAAGAAAAAACTCAAGCCTGTGGAGGGTACTGCCGATGACGATATCAAAGAAATGGAGGAAGCCGACCAGATTCGCCTGCGTGCGATATTAGCTATCCAATCCTTGTTGAACGTGTAATCTTATTTATTGTATCGGCACTTTATGAGACATTGACATCCTTGCATAATCCTAGCCGATAGTACTGTTATCGGCACTTGTACTTTTATGCATCTATCCAGATACTAGGGTAATATTTCTTTAAATATTTTCCATTTAATGCTCTGGGAAACACAACCCCTTCGAGGGTTTCTAAAATATATGCATTACTAGGAACAGACTGATTTATCCGATATGGACCTTCCCAATTAGGAGACCACTTTCCAAACTTTGAACTTTTAGTCCCAATCGGTAAAATCAATTTCCAGACCAGATCTCCATTGGCAAACTCTTTTACCTTCACCTTCTTGTCATACCATCTAGCTACTCTTTTCTTATTTTCTTCGATACTAACTAAAGCCCTTAACCGATGACCCGCCACATCTTCCAACTCATCCTTCATAAGAGTATTATAATCATCGGCTGTCAGCTGATTTTGAGAACGTATTCGTCTAGAACCAACCTTAATTTCCCAAGGCAATACTGCATCGTGTCCATATACTAACTGATAAGGCATTACTTTTGTTGCACCATGACATGACATCCGATATGACCACAAGGCTTCATTTAGTACTGTATGCCACCTCCTAGGATTTTCTTCAATCTTGCGCTTAATGAGTTTGATGATCCCTTTGTTAGAAGCCTCAGCTTGACCATTAGCTTGAGCATAATATGGAGAAGAATTTAAAATTTTAATTCCCATACCTACAGCAAACTCATCAAATTCTCCTGATGTAAACATAGTGCCCTGATCGGTAGTGATAGTCTGAGGAATACCAAATCGGTAAACAATATGCTCTTTCACAAAATCAATCATATTAACCGATGTCACCTTTTTTAAAGGAATTGCCTCAACCCACTTTGTGAAATAATCGGTAGCAACCAGAATAAATTTATGTCCTTTACTCGATGGCGGATAAATCTGACCAATGAGATCAATAGCCCATCCCCGGAACGGCCATGGTTTGATTATAGGATTCATAGCCTAAGCAGGCGCTCTTTGAATATTACCAAACTTTTGACACCCCTGGCACCCCTTAAAATATTTAAAACAATCTTCAAGAATAGTCGGCCAATAGTACCCATTCCTTCTGATCATCCATTTCATCTTGAAAGCCGATTGATGTGCCCCACATACTCCTTCATGAATTTCACCCATCAAGCTTTTCGATTCATCATTGCTAACACATCTGAGTAAAACTCCATCTATAGTTCGATAATATAATTCATCATCGAGGAGCACATATTTGGTAGCTTGGAACCTTATACGTCTCTCAACCTTTCTATATGGATCCTTTAAATAATCGACAATCTCTTTCCTCCAGTCATCGGTATCAACTGCCGATGTTAGCACTTCCTGAATAGGCTGATATCCTGAAGCATGCTGAGCTAGTCGATTAGCTTCCTCATTATGCAATCGAGAGATATGTTCAAGACGAAAATCTCTAAATCCTTTCAACAATTGCAAACATCTTTCATAATACGAAATCAAAGCTTCACTTCGGCATTCATAAATTCCAGCCAATTGATTTATAACTAGCATAGAATCACCAAAGATTTCAACAACATCGGCACGTATCTCCTTTAGCAATTCTAACCCTTTTATCAAGGCTTGGTATTCAGCTTGATTGTTTGTCGCTGTAGCAACAATCGGCAATGAAAACTCATACTTCTTTCCTTGAGGTGAAATTAACACAATGCCGATACCTGCTCCTTCACCACATGTGGACCCATCGAAGAAAAGTGTCCAGGGAGCAATCCCCAGAGAATCCACCGTATTACAATGCTGAGTGACAAAATCAGCCATCACTTGCCCTTTAACCACCTTAGTTGATTTGTAGCGTAGTTCAAATTCTGATAATGCTAAAATCCATTTGCCGATTCTACCACTTAATATCGGCATCGACAGCATATACTTGACCACATCGTCTTTGCATATGACCGTACATTCGGCAGATAACAAATAATGCCTTAATTTGACACAAGAAAAGTATAAGCACAGACACAATTTCTCGATAGCCGAATACCTCGTCTCAGCATCCACTAATCTTCTGCTCAAATAATAAATAACACGTTCTTTCCCTTCAAATTCTTGAATAAGAGCTGAACCGATAACTGTATCATCAGCTGACAAATATAACCTGAAAGGCTTCCCATATTGAGGTGGAACTAGCACTGGAGGATTTGATAAATATTTCTTAATTTCATCAAGGGCTAATTGCTGTTCAACTCCCCATACAAACTCCTGATCAGCTTTCAATTTAAGTAGTGGGCTGAAAGCCTTGATCTTACCCGACAGATTAGATATGAATCTTCTAATGAAATTAATCTTACCGATCAAAGATTGCAATTCAGTCTTATTGGCAGGAGCAATTACCTTGTTAATTGCATCAATAGACTTCCTACTGATTTCAATGCCCCGCTGATGCACCATAAAACCCAAGAATTGTCCTGCCGATACACCGAATGCACATTTATTAGGATTCATCTTCAATCCATGCTTCCTTGTGCACTCCAGTATTTTTCGCAGATCGGCTAAATGTGCTGTGATATCTCCAGACTTAATCACTACATCATCAATGTAGATCTCCACTAATGTGCTGATGTACTCATGAAAAATAAAGTTCATAGCCCTTTGATAAGTAGCACCGGCATTTTTCAAACCAAACGTCATGACTATCCACTCGAACAACCCCACATGTCCTGGACATCTGAAAGCAGTCTTGGGAATATCTTCCTCAGCCATGAATATTTGATTGTAACCTGCATTACCATCCATGAAGCTGATAATTTGATGTCCAGCCGCAGCATCAATCAACAAATCAGCAATCGGCATTGGATAGCCATCCATCGGTGTGGCTTTGTTGAGATTCCTGAAATCAATACAGACGCGAAGTTTTCCATTTTTCTTATAAACAAGAACCACATTAGAGATCCACTCTACGTATCGACATTGCCGAATAAACTTTGCTTCAATTAATTTAGTTATTTCAGCCTTAATGTCAGGAAGTACATTAGGGTTGCATCGGCGCGCTGGCTGCTGATGTGGCCGAAATCCAGATTTGATAGGTAACCGATGTTCAACTATCGATCGGTCTAATCCAGGCATCTCAGTATAATCCCAAGCAAAACAATCTTTATATTCTTTTAACAAATCTGTTATTCGCTGCTTACACTTGGAATCTAACTTAGCACTAATAAAAGTAGGTCTTGACCTATCACCATCACCGATATCTACTTCTACTAAATCATCTGCCGATGTGAACCCTTGACCTAATTTTCCATCATCGGCAAACCTATCCATTAAAACTCCTCTTCAGAACCGACTGCTTGGATCGGTGGAATTTCATAATCAGCAACTCTAAGGAACTCTTTTTCCCAAGCTTCTCCTGATATGCATTTAGTTCGCTCATAAGTATCTGATTCTGCCGATGCGATGATATAAGAAGAATCACCAGGGACGACCTCAATCTTATCTCCAATCCACTGTACGAGGCATTGATGCATTGTAGAAGGAACACAACAATTAGCATGAATCCAATCCCTCCCTAGAAGCAGATTATATGCACCCTTGCCGTTGATAACAAAGAACGTCGTTGGCAAGGTTTTGCTGCCGATGGTTAATTCAACGCACACTGCCCCTTTAGCCGGTGACACATTGCCTTCAAAATCTTTCAACATCATATCGGTTTTGGTCAAGTCTTGATCTCCCTTACCAAGTTTCCGATACATCACGTAAGGCATAATATTAATCGCAGCCCCTCCATCAATAAGTACCTTAGACACAGGCTGCCCATCAACTCTGCCCTTCACAAATAAAGCCTTAAGATGCTGTCTCTCGTCATCGGTAGGTTTCTCAAAAACAGCCATCATTGGATCTAGTGTTAGCTGAGCTACTTGATCAGAGAGAACAACTTCTTCCTCATTATCAGATAGTGCCAGAAACTCCATCGGCAACATGAATACCATATTAACATCTGCCGATGGACCCTTATTTTTGTGTTTTACCTGCCACTGCTGATGACCAGGCCTTTCATTGGAGGAATTTTCCTCTTGGTATAAATCCTCCTGACGCTCACGTTGCATCCTCCTTCTCTGCGTCTTTGTCAGACCCTCTGGACACCACCGAGGAAACTTGGTTTTCCAAACCGGCTGATAACAAGTCCTAGTTGGTTCTACACGACGTATATTAGGGTCCCTGTAGAATATTTCCTCATCGGGAACTCTTGCGTTTGCCATCTCCTCAAGCTCCTCTTGATTCCTTGGAAAATATCCAGCGCGTTTACCAAGCCTCTCATGTACACTAAGTCTGCCCCCCAGCCGATCATGCACTGATGCTCTGCCTCTGATCGGCTCGTTGATAGACAAACCCTGATTACCACGTTGAAACCTCCTTTCTGAACGATTGACTCCGTAATAACCATTACACTCAGGGCAATTTTCAACAGTTGGCAATTTAATACCTTCTTCCCAGCAATGGATGAAAAACGGACATCTCCAATGATCTTTATGTCGATTCCATTCTTCCTGACGTCTCATTTCTTGCTGTTGTCGATATCGGTCATTACGTTGACGCCAACCCTCCTGCTGCCTTCGATGAGTAATCACAATGCCAGGTCGAGGAGGATTTTTGGAACTACTGCTTTCTCCTAGCAAACCCTTACTCTTTGCATCATCGGTAGTTATCCGATGTTGGGGGTCCACTGACGCGTTTTTCTCAGCAGCCTCTGACGTCAATACCTTGGTCTTTCCTTTGGTATCCAACATATTTGCTGGAAAAGGGTGTTGATCAATTTTCATCGGCTTCTGGGTCTTGGAAGTACCAAACTTAATTCTCCCAGATTCAATAGCCGATTGTAACTGTTGCCTGAATACCTTGCACTCATTTGTACTGTGTGAAGTTGCATTGTGCCATTTGCAGTACAAAATCTTCTTCAACTCTTCTGCCGATGGGATCACATGATTAGGTGACAGCTTAATTTGGCCCTCTTGAAGCAGAAGATCAAATATTTTATCGGCCTTGGTGATATCAAAGGTAAATTTTTCTGGCTCTTTTTGACCAAAGGGACATGATATCGGCTTTTTATTCTTAACCCACTCAGCTAAGCCGATAACTGGTTCTTCATCAGAGTCAGAATCTCCTACTTCTTCAACAAATGATACCTTTTTACTCCAGTTCTTTTTTGGTTCAAAAACCCTAGTATCTTGATCAGAGATCCTTTGCACAAGATGACTAAGACTTTCAAACTCCTGAGAAGCATATCTGTCCTTAAGATGTGGCAATAACCCTTGGAAAGCCAGATCGACAAGCTGCCGATCATCCAGCACCAGGCTGTAGCACTTATTTTTTACATCTCGTAGCCTTTGTACAAAGTTCTCTACCGATTCATCATTACGCTGTCTCAATTTTACTAAATCGATAAGCTTCTTTTCATGGATTCCAGCAAAGAAATACTTATGGAATTGTTTTTCTAGATCAACCCAAGTAATAATAGAATTTGGTGGTAATGAAATGAACCATGTAAATGCTGATCCAGACAAAGATGATGAAAATAATCGAACTCTTAATTCATCTCTGTTAGCTGCCTCTCCACATTGAATAATGAAGCGATTGACATGTTCCATTGTTGATGTATCATCTTGCCCAGAGAATTTAGTGAAATCCGGTACCTTGTACCGATTTGGGAGAGGAATTAAATCGTATGCAGGAGGGTATGGAGTCCGATAAGAATAAGTATTGACCTTGGGCTTTATCCCAAACTGTTCCTTCATAATTTCTGCTATCTTATCGGCCCAAAAAGCATCAGCTTCCTGCTGATGAACTGGTTGAATTTCTACAGGAGGTGCTTGCTGACATCCCTCCACATATCTTTGTGGCCCACGATCTCCAGCAATCGGCATATTTGCCGTTACTTGTGGTCCATTAGCCTGTTGGAAAGGATTCATCGGCTGGACTGCCGATGCTTGATTCTGGAAACCAGCTTGCATATGACCTTGTTGAATCCCTGCAACCTGCTGATTTCGCTGAACTGTATGTTGAACAGGTAACTGTCCTGACCAATCATTATTAGAACTCATCGGTACAAAACTTACCGATGGCTGGTAATTTGCTGATATTGTTGGATAATTATAACTGGTTTGAGGCATGAACTGAACCCCAGTTTGACTCATAGCAGGGGCTTTCTGCTGCATCGGCAGTAAGCTCGCCGATGGACTTGAATTGAATGTTTGAACCATAGGCATCTGGAAACCTCCTAGAGTTGGTTGCACAGAAGTAGTTGCGGCATATTGAGGCACTTGAGCCATCGGCGAAACGGCCGATGATATAGGCGCTCTTCCTACTGCATCAAACACTTGAGGTAATCTAGGATTGAAAGGAGAGGACTCTGGAGGCATGCCATATCCCCACCAATTAGTAGGAATCTGGCTATTCTGAGACACAGGGCCTGACATAGCTGATGCCGATAGATCTGTATTAAGCTGAACTCGCCCTCCTGGTAGTACCTGATCTGATTGTATCGGTGTAGATTGAATATTAGGTGAGCCTGCCAATACTGGAGGGGAAGTAACTTCTGTACCCACAACGGCCGAAGGAGCCGATGGAGTTTTGACAGATGCCGGCTCTGGTTGATGATAGGCAGGCCCAACGTAATGTGGTGCCGCTTGTCCTTCTTTGAGAGTTCGAACCACAGCATTATGAACAGTATTGGACAGCACATTGGAATGATTAATCAAAGCATGATTTACTGCAGAATTAACCATCTCTTGAAGTTTACCAGGATTGGAGTCAAAGGTAACCTGCCGAGGCAACGGCAAATCTTGCTTCTGGATGACTTGTCCACTCTTGTTCAAGCTAAACGATCTCAGACAAAGCTGCTTGTATTCTTCTACAGCCTTTTCCATAGCCTGCCTCTGTTCTTCCTTGAGATCTTCTTCTGATACTGCGATAATGTTCCCTGAATCGATCTCGGAATTGAACATATTGATTGATCGGTCCCACTGGGCGTGCCAAAAGATGTGTTGATGCAAAAGTGATCTGCAAACACAAAGGGCTAATACCCGAATCGATATCCAAAGCGTGCCAGTCGATTTGACCTGCTAATCGACAAGGATGAAGATACGAACACTTTGGTCCTGACAACAGCGATACGCCCGGAAGTCACGGCCAAGAGGTGCTCACGCGGAACTCGAGAATCGCCGAAGGTCGCACTAAAACGATGCAGCTCGCCGAATCAATGAGAACTCGTAAAAAAGGAAAAATATGCAAATTGACGAAGTCGCCGAAAAGTAAGTAGATGCAAATAGGAGTAAAAATTGGTTTTGATATTGATTGATTGATATCTATTACATTGCCCCTTACTCCATATTTATATCCTGATCTAAAGAGACACAACTAAACACAACTAGGACACCAATCCCATATCTAAGGAAACACGTGACTCTTACATGAATCATAACCTAACAAATACAGAAAAGGAAATCAACTCCTATCTATTTCCCTGTCCGCCTCAATTACGATGGAAATCTCACCGTCCTCCTTCCCATCGGCATACTCCCTATTTCATCGGCAGTAGTCTTCAAGTCTTCCTTCATCGGCATACTCCCTGTTTCATCGGCAGTAGTCTTCAAGTCTTCCTTCATCGGCATACTCCCTGTTTCATCGGCAGTAGTCTTCAAGTCTTCCTTCATCGGCATACTCCCTGTTTCATCGGCAGTAGTCCTCAAGCCTCCCTTCATCGGCATCGACAATAACACCTCCAACCTCATCGGCAACGCCCGAGTCCAAATCAACCTTTCCATCGACCATCACCAGCTATCGGCAACCATCTTTACAAACCATCTTTCATCGGCTATCAAAGTATTCAATAACTTTCCCCTTGCCGATTAGTCCACTCCGATTATTTTGACACGTGCAAAAAACGGTGTCAACAGAGTTTTATCGGATGGCTGAGCCTGTTCCATCTCCTTATTCCTTAGGCATTGCACTCTTCTCTTCTGGCTTTTTGTTAAACCTCCAGGGCACCATTGGCCTTCCTACCAAACATGTTCCCTCTGGTTGTTTCCTTCTTCATGATCAACCCAGTCTTGGTCAACAATTCTCTTTCCCAACCGATCATGAATACTTTTATTTTTTAAGCGCTGATCCATGTTATTATGATGATATGCATTCTGAGCATGGATAGACCGGCAGTTGACTTGAGATTGCCTCAACTCCCAATATTGATTACTGTCTTATGGACAGTCATGTCTGGTAGGCAATTTCAAACCTTTGTTCTAGCAGTGTCTGAAGAAAGGACAATTCCAGTGCAATTCAGCTTGCTTCCTTTCATACCTTTCTTCTTCCAGTTGATGCTGGTATTCTTGATCCTCTAATCATTGCTAATGATCTTTCTCCTTCTGCCACCGCCACTTATTCAACAAGATCCAAGATGTGACTCACGGCCTCGTCGCTCCATCCTTTGACGTTCCCCCTGCTCGTATCGGCTCTTCTGCTGATCATGACGTTTTTAACCTCTCTGTATTCATCAGCCGATATTTGCACCTTGGGATCGACTGTTCCATCTTTTCTTGATTTGGCCGATGTTAGGACCTTAGTTTTTCCTTTGAATATCCCAACATCAACCATATTTTGATCTCGTGGGAAAGGATTATCATCAACTTTCATCTTCCGAGGTGTATCGAACTTGAGTCTTCCTTGCTGAATAGCCCTCTATATATGCTGCTAGAAAATTCTACACTCATTAGTGGAATGAGAAGTAGCATTATGGAATTTACAGAACTTCTCATTCTTCAACTGCTCAGGGGGTAACATAACATGATTGTCCAGCAATTTGATCTAGACCTTCTCAAGTAAAAAGTCAAAGAGCTTGTCTGATTTCATAACATCAAAGTCATAGCTCTCCTCAACTCTTCTTCCCCAAGGATTTGACACCACTACTGTCTTCTTGCCCCAATTCCAATCAGCTGCAGCAACCTCCTCTTCTTCATCTTCATAGCCGTCATCTGCTGAGTATGGATCATAAGCTTCGACTACGGTGGTACTCTTCTAGAATCGGGTGTCTCTACGCAAACTCTGGAATTGGCTGTTGAGCGCTGCTACTCGTTGAACCAATTGACCTAAGTTGTCAAATTCTTGTCCTAGCAGCTTTTCCTTCCACACTGGCAGCATTCCTTGGACAGCTAAAGCAGCTAGCTGATCATTGGCCAAACTCAATGACAAGCACAAATTCCTAGTCTCTTGGAATCTCTGAAGAAACTAAGTGCCCGATTTATTAGTCCTCTGTCTCATGGTCGTTAGATCAGTGATCTTCTTTTCTCTAGTCCCAGTGTAAAAATATGTATAAAACTTCTTCTCCAGGTCAGCCCAATTGGTAATGGAGTTGACTGGTAGTGACGAGAACCAAGTGAAGGCTGGCCCTGACAGGGATAAGGAGAAGAAACGAACCCAATGGGCATCCTCAACTGATGCTTCACCCAATTGTGTAAGATATCAACTGACATGTTCTATTGTGCTTGTACTATCTTGACCAGTGAACTTAGCGAACTCTAGGAGCCTATAATTTGTAGGAAGAGTGACCAAATCATACCATTCTGGATATGGACGTTTGTATGAAAAGGTTAGCCCTTTTGGCTTTAGGCTGAACTAGTTCTTCATCAGCTCGGTCACCTTCAACAGCAACTCATCAGCTTGCGGATTTGGATTTCTCGGTACTTGCTGACCCATCTGTGGTTTGAAATCTCGCGTGCCTTGATATCCTAGATTTGGCATCATGTGGAGGGTGTTATAATTCGTGCCATAGTGATAGCCTTGTGGAATCTCAATCTGTTGGGTCCTTTGCTGGCTTGCTGCTTGAAGTCTCTGATTATAGACATAAGGATCTATATCTCTGTGGATCTTCTGAATTGATGGTGCTATTTTTTGAGCCGACAATGATATGTGGCCTGATGCGCCAAAATTGATCATCTAGTTCTAACTTTGCCCCATCGGCTGTTGTACATGCTGCATTGACGGTCCAGGATTGTACTGTACTTCATTCGTAGCAGTACCTGGATTTTGTTTAGATGAACCTTGAAGTGTCTGGACACCACCATTACCAGCTGGTATTTCTTCTTGATGGCTGGTACCGACTTGATTAGTCCCTTGAGTCGATGGATCTAGAATGTTGTAACAAGTCGATCCAACCTGACCAACTAGAATCCCATGAATTGCCTCTTTCATGGCATTGTGAAATGCGTCAACGAAAGCTTCATTGCGGCTTGATATGGCATCACGAACAGATTTGTCTATGGCTTCTGTAAAGAAACGCTTGTCTTTATCTTTAACTGTATCTATTTGCCCGTGTAGTAGAACTCTTGGTAGTGAAAATTTCTGAATAATTGTGCTGTCATGTGTTTTGGTGTAGGACAACAAACACTTCTTCTGAAATTCTTCTGTAGCCTTGTTGATGGTATCCTTATCTTTATCAGGTAGGTCTTCATAGTGTACCATAAGGATATTGTCGTTGTTGTGAGCCGCTATGACGATTGTGGGGTCCCACTGGGCGTGCCAGAAACGTGTGTCGACAAAGAATTTTTGCCTCCGTGCTGAGGGCACACGCAGCAAGCCGAAAGGGTCTACTCGATGGAGCAGATCTGCCTGGCTTCAGCGCAAGGGTGGTCGATCCTGCGCAATCCTCCCAAGACATGCCAGTCAATTTGACCTTGCAATTGACAAAGAGAGAAAGCTTATCAACAATTATGGGTAGAACGTGCCGGTGTTGCCAGACAGTCCTAAATGTGCGGCTCTAAGAGCCGATATAAGAGGAAATCGACTAAATAGCCGATCCCAGCATGTTCACAAGAATGAATCGATTAAAGCTCATGGGGTTGTATAAGAAGGATCGGTTATCATTTAGGATAAACTTTATTTAAGCAAAATATTAATCAACGGCAATAAGATATCAATGATGATTGGTTTATGTTGAGCCAATGATTACAAGTACCCGAACTCCTTTTGTTTAAAGAAACAACTCAACATCTCTTAACCATTTAATAAAATTTAATAAAGATAAATCTAATGAACATGTTAGATCTCATCTATCACCATGACCAGTGGGGCATGAGGCAGAATCATGCAGGCCATAGAAACAACAATAGACTCGACGACCCTAACTCATTACTAATATCAGTGGGGCATGAGGTAGAATCATGCAGGCCATAATACAATAGCAAGATCATAGGGCTAACGCATCTTTCAACCTATCTCTACTTCAATGATCTCGTAATGTGAACTATTTGTGGAGGCATTCGATATCGGCTAAATAGCCGATTCAGGCATAGCGCACAGTTAAGGTCATGCCTTCTCAGGAACGGGTCTACTAACTAACGATCTCCACTCCACGGTGCCAACAGTGGGGTGAGAGGCAGAATCCCACAGGCCATGATGACGGGCCATGGAACGATTTTCATTAACTAATCGATCTACTCAAGATTGGACATGCCTTAACCGCACGCTATGCACGATTAAGATTGACACAAAACAGCCGATAAAAACATAACTCATCAATTAAGATATAGATTAGATCAGTTTTAGATTAGCAAACGATGAGTTAAACAGGATATAAGGCTGATCCAGATCAATCTCAATCGGCCAGAGTGATATTGTTGTAATTAGATAAACAATGAAAGCAATAAGCAATATTGGAAACTTAATGAATCTACCAAAGACTGCCATACTAAGGTAGAACCGATAACTTGACCTTGATCTAATTCAAGCAGTGGGGTGTGAGGCAAAATCACATAAGCCATACTTGAATTAGACAAGAATCGATAACTAGCCTATACCAGAGTCGTAGTAGGGGTCGACCGAATCGATGCAGCCATACTCGCTGAAGAACTCATCGAGATCTACTCTACTCCTACTCCTAAGGGGTGGCCGGAGCCAAAAAAAGTAATTGACTTTGTATTTGATTGATTGATTCCTTTTTACAATAGCCGGGGTTTGGTATTTATACCCGGGACCTACACACGACTCCTATCTAAGCACGACTCATCACAAATTTTGACTCTAAAGAAAATATTCCTAATTTAAGATAACTTGGACTCTAATCTTTCCCTTTTTGCAGAGTCCTACATGTTTTGTCCTGGCGCCGAATCGTAGCCCTTCGTCGTTATCTACTGGTGATATCCGTAGAAAGCCGATTCCAGTTTTTGGCATCTGAATCAGCTGGTTCCGATCTGCACACAATTGATTCCTTGACGACATGATTTTGGGAGCTTTCGAGTCCCCGTGACCTTATTTCCAAATTTCGGTGTAAACAACATGTAATTAGTTTTCCAATTTTAAAGCAATGTAAGTGTTAAACTTCAGCATTTTATACATAAATATTAATATTAATTAATATAAGTGTATTTCCAAATTATGATTTACTTGGTTTAAACACGTGTCCTAAATAATTAGAGTAGATGCTCTCACATGTTTATTTATTTTTGCCAAATAAAGTTTAAATGAATTAAATAATATGAGACATGTTTATTTATAAATAAATATCACTAGTTCTAACTCGATTTTGAATTAAAATATGATGTGACTAATCTAAATTAATGATGATTTGTATTAATTAAAACCCATTAAGCATGTAGTTGTTTCATTATTCATGTTTACCTGATCTTGTGTTTATATGGGCTTGTGAATAAACTTGTTGCTACTCCTATGCCAAAATTGTGACAATTAAAAGCTAGTCACAGTTAAACCAGTGTCAGCCTTTTGAGCCTCATGAACCCCATGTTATATTTATTGAGTATGACATGTACTTACGCTTGCTTTACTCTTTCAATACTTTGGAAAAATCCCGGATGGGTACCAGATTGCTAGAGTTTGGAGGAATTAGGCTTGTGATCAACCAGTCAGTTGTCCCTGTGGAATTGGAATCTTCACCTGAAGATTGGAGTTGTCTTTCCACTGTTTGCTGTCTAAGGTTATATCCTTTATTCTAAGTATGTTATATATTAAGCATTGTCTATTGATATTACCTTTATTTGTAGCTATATGTGAGATTTGACTTCATGGGCTCACATATGGTGTGTATATGGTTTTGTTCTTAAAACCGGGTGCTACACTTTTCATCTAGATCCACCCGAAAATGTTTTACTCCTAAATTGGGAGTTGACACCAAAAATATTCTTGATAGGTTCCATCTACCAAATAAATGCTCCAAATTCTTGTTAATATCTCTCAAAAGTTTTATTACAGAGAAAAAGCATGGGCTATTCAAGAGTTATTCATAAAAAAGAGAGAAAAAAGTATTGAGAAAAAATGGACAAGTGTTTGAATTATCAAAACAATGGGTACTTAGATGCCTACCTGAAAAAAAAGAGATGAATAAGGTAGCCTATGTTTTCTTGCAAATATTTTTCAAGTTTCAAAAGAGAGATAAGTTTTCCAAGAACATAGTAGAATTAGGTTAACCACCACATATATGTATTGCAAGTATGCTCTTTCATGTTATCACCATTCCTATAATCTCCACATAAGCTTTAGTTGTAGGAAGAGAAAGGCATAACATCATTTTGCCTTAGTGAGGATCCACAAATACCACATATTTGAGAAACTTGAGAGTGTCATACAATGAAATCTCTGAGTTTTATTTAAAAAAAACTTGCAAAAACTCTAGAATAATGGTTGAACCAAGAATTTGAGACATAGTGCTTGACTTGATTGTTCTATCTTTCAATTACTCAAGACCCAAGTGAAGGCTACATGCCCCAGGATTGAAGGTAATATGGGTAAGTTTGAAAGTCAAATTAGTTTGTTCTAATCTAGAGGAGAATTCTTGTTTGAACGCATATGTACTTTTTAGGAGTAAAAACATTGTAGTAACTCATAATCCATTGCTAAGTTTGGCATTGCTCACGGACGAGCAAAGGTTAAGCTTGGGGGAATTTGTTGACGGTAGTTACCATCCATCATGAACCATCAACATAACTTGAATAAATGCATAAAATGATCACCAACATAGACTTCGGGGTTTAAATTAACAATTTCCATGAGTTTTGGTGAATCTATGTTTTTAGCAGGGTTTATCTAGAAAACCATCAAGTGGGATCAAAATGACAAATAAAATCATGCTTATCCGCAGTGAAAACAACTCCAGAAGGTTCCAGAGGGCACTAGAAGCCACTACACCGAAGCAAACTTGCAGAGGATGAAATGTGGCACTGGTCGACCGCACCTATAGGCCGGCCAGCCCCTAGGGCCCACCTAGCAGCCTCCACTTTGGCGTTGGTTCCTCCACCGCCTCCTAGATTGCATGTACACCGTTTATTCAAGTCGGTTTGATCCAAGGGCTCAGAATTGGTTCTTCGGCCTATATATACCAGCCCCTGCCCCCTCTCTCAGGCAGAGATTTGTGATAAGTCAAGATCAGATTAGAAATTAGGGTTTACAAAGAGAAGAGAATAGAGCTTCAATTCTTCAAAGTTCTAGTATAGGCTAGCTAGCAAGATTCAAGTAGAGTTTGTGCTAATGCTTAGGATTTTGGATTCGCCGTCTAGAGGCCGATATATCCATTGTATCCCTCTTTATTTATGACTTTGTGCTACTTCAATATTATGTTGCTATTTATTATGTTCCTAGTTTGCTCTAGTTATATGCTTGATATAGTCATGATTGATGATGAATTTATGCATATGTTCGCAAAGCTCTTAGTTGAATACTCGAGTGAGTTAAGTGGTCGACATTATGTAAGCATGGTGCTTAAATATTGTTTACCTATAGATGTACTCTACACTCTGGGTCATGTGGTAGATCACGGATATGACACTCTCATTGAGTCCTTTGTAGTCCACTCCCCATTTGTAGAACAAGTAGAACCCAGTTGTGAAGGGAGACAAGCTCTATTCTTGATCTTCCTTAGTAATGTTCCCTATGCATAGATACTGTCGACACAGAATTTTCGTCCCATGCCGAGGACACACACAGCAAGCTAGAAGGGTCCGCTCGATGGAGCAGATCCACCTAGCTTCAGTGCAGGGGTGGTCGATCCTGCGTAATCCTCTCAAGGCATGCCAGTCAATTTGACCCTACAATTAACAAGGAGAGAAAGTTCATCAGTAATTAAGGGTGGAACTTGCCAGTGTTGCTAGACAGTTCCAAATGTACGGCTGTGAGAGCCGATATGAGAGAAAATCGGCTAAATAGCTGATTCTAGTATGTTCATAAGAATAAGTCAGTTAGAGCTCATGGGGTCGAGTGAAGAGAATCGGTTATCATTTAGGATAAACATCATTTAAACAAATATTAATCAATGGCAATAAGATATCAATGATGATCGGTCCATACTGAGCTAATGATTACGAGTAACCGAACTCCTTCTTATAAAGAAATAATTCAACATCACTTAATCGTTTAATAAAAATAAATCTAATAAACATGTTAGATCTCATCTATCACCATGACCAGTGGGGCATGAGGCAGAATCATGTAGGCCATAGAAACAACAATAGACTCGACGACCCTAACTCATTACTAATATCAGTGGGGCATGAGGCAGAATCATGCAGGCCGTAATACAATAACAAGATCATGGGGCTAACACATCTTTCAACTTATCCCTACTTCAACGATCTCATGATGTGAACTGTTTGTGAAAGCATTCGATATCGGCTAAACAACCAATTTAGGCATAGCGCACAGTTAAGGTCATACCTTCTTAGGAACGGATCTATCAACCAACGATCCCCCCTCCACGGTGCCAATAGTGGGGTGAGAGGCAGAATCCCACAGGCCATGATGATAGGCCATGAAACAATTCTCGCTAACTGATAGATCTACTCAAGATCGAACATGCCTTAACCGCACACTATGCACGATTAAGATTGACGCAAAACAACCGATAAAAGCATAACCCATCGCTTAAGATGCAAATTAGATCAGTTCTAGATTAGCAAATGATGAGTTAAACAAGATATAAGGCCGATCTAGATCAATCTCAATCGGGCAGAGTGATATTGCTATAATTAGATAACACTGAAAGCAATAAGCAATATCGGTAACTTAATGAATCTATCAAAGACTGCCACTCTAAGATAGAGCGGATAACTTGACCTTGATCCAATTCAAGCAGTGGGGTGTAAGGCAGAATCACATATGCCATACTTGAATTAAACAAGAGTCGATAACTAGTTTATACCAGAGCCACAGAGGGGGTCGACCGGATCGATGCAGCCATACGAACAGAGGTATAAACCATGACGGTACTTACAACAAGCAGTAGAGGTCAACCGGATTGATGTAGCCGTACTTGTTGAAGAACTCACCGAGATCTACTCTACTCCTACTCCTAAGGGGTGGCCAGAGCCAAAAAAAAAGTAATTAACTTGTATTTGATTGATTGGTTGTCCTTTCTACAATAGCCAGGGTTTGGTATTTATACCCGGAGCCTAACACGAACCCTATTCGAGTACAACTTAATACAATCTTTGGCATAATGAAAACATTCCTAATTTAAGATAACTTGGACTCTAATCTTTCCCTTTTTGTAGAGTCCAACATGTTTTTGTCCTAGCATCGAGCGTAGCCTCCATCGTTATCTGCCGGTGCTGTCCGAAGAAAGCCGATTCTTAGATTTTGCATCTGAATCAGCTATTTCTGATCTACCCGCAACTGATCCCTTGATGATACGATCCTGGGTCCCTATGACTCTCCTTCCAAATTTTGGTGTAAACAAATACAAAGTTAATTATGCTATAGATGAAAGTGTATATACTTGGGTGTACAAAAGACTTAGTAAATAAGAAATGACCTAGGAATTTTTTGCTCTTAATTAATCTCATGCCTAGCCATACTACATTTATGAGTATCTATTCCTATCTCTGGATTACTATCAATGCCTTACACATATCATTTATTTATCATTTGACTTACCCCTGCTATAGCATGAGAGTTAATGATCTTGTCATAAGTATACATATTTGTCAATATCTCCAACCACCCCATTGCTCCTCCCTATGGAAAATATAAATAATGATACCTGGTATACTCTCGGGTGAAATGCTATAATGGTATATTATCTATGTGCTTGCGGATTACTTTATATATATATATAAAAATTTACAAGTGTTCTTAATAATTACCAACAACGCATTTCTAGCAACAATGCTAGTGATGATAACTTAGTAAAGAGTGATGCTAAGAAATGTCAACAGGGTGCTGGCGTAGAGTATGTTGAAGCCGTTCCCCCCATCCATCATCACCTTGGTGAGGCACATGGTGCCCACGATCGGGCTAACCATGAGTGGGTAGCGCCTCGGATGAGGGACACGATTAGGGTGGTCTTCCTAGTCAAAGGTGATGGTCATCTGGGACCATCGGAGCCACGTCAGAGCGGCGAGGGTGTGAATGGCATTCACCTTCGGTTCGATGATGCGATGCTACCGACGGGATTCATAGGTCTAGGAGCCCCAAAGATCATGAGGCAGCACTCAGTCTTAGGAAACTTGGTGTCTTCCTTCTAGGCATCATCTGCGAGGTCACCGGCCTTCAGGGCAGGCTTTAGGGCCTTGCCCTGTTGGCTGAGGGTGCCACGGATGTAGCCCTTTGTGGTGGCGCAGTCCTTAAGGAGGTGCTTTGTTGCCCCCATTGAATGGGTAGGGGGCCTTGAGCGCCTTCTCGAAGTGTTCTAGGCATGCACCTCGCCCATGAGGTTGAGGTCTGGCGACGCCTTCGGCCGCGGCCATAGTCTCCTCCCCATGGCACTTATAGTCCTTGTTCCTCCTGTCGTGGGGTCGCTAGGACAACGCGGGGTCATCGCCACCATCACCTCTACTGAGGTGACCGGTGACCTTGGCTTTATCGCTGAAGTTGGCCTAGACTGCCTCCTTGCTATGGTATACTAGGTGGCAATGTCTAGGAGCTCTCACGTCGTGTGTGGGGTCTTACGGCCAATCATGTGGATGAGCGCCTCGCTGGTCGTGCCATAGATGAAGGCATTGATGACATCGGCGTCGGTGATGTTGGTGAGCTCGTTGCGCTTCTTGGAGAAACGATAGATGTACTCCCAGAGGGTCTCGTCTGTCCTTTGCCTATAGGTGCGGAGGTCCCACGAGTTCCTGGGTCGAGTGTATGTACCCTGAAAGTGGCCGATGAAGACCAGATGGAGATGTCCCTAGTAGCGGATGCTGCCAGGCTCGAGCTGCTCGAACCAAGCTCTAATCAAGCTTGATAGAAGTAGGGGAAGGTACTAGATGGTGAAGCCATCGTCTGACCCCTAATTGACGGTCACAAACATCAATTATAAAACATCAACATAACCTATATTTATACTTAATTCCATCATCAAACATAGGTATGGGGTTGAAACTAATAAATTCCATGAGTTTTGGTGAATCTATGTTCTCAGCAGGGTTTATCCAGAAAACCGTCAAGGGGACCTATTTGTCAAAGGAAATTGTGGAATTATGTTGTGTAATCAATGTGGGAAGACTCTAGAAGACTCCAAAAGGTGAATCACTAAAGCAAAGCCCATGTCTCTGACATGTTGGGCCAGCCAGCCTGACTTAGAGACCGCCCAACCTATGGGCCCCCATGTCAGCCTCCCATTATTATGTCGGTTCTCCACCACCTCCTAGGTTGCATCTACACCGTCCTTTAAGTCTATTTGATCCAAGGGCTCGCCTTGGATGCTCCGGCCTATATATACTAGCCCCTACCCTCTCCCTCAGTAGATCCCTAAAACCCTAATTCATATCATCATGATTAGAGCCAGCTATCAAGAGAAGATTAGTCCTCCATAGATATCTAGTCTTATAAATAGAAACAGTGAGATAGAGAGTGAGGGAAGAGTTTGGGGGAGGTGCCGGCCTATCGGTGCTCTCTCTATGGCTTGTATCTTGGTGGATTCAAGTTCTATCTGAGCTTGCGTCTAAGATTTCTATGGTAATCAACTTCTGATTCAAGTAAGCATCTTGTTTATATTGTTCTTTAGGTTCATGACTCTCTTTTAAGTTCTTTATTCTCTTACTAGGGGGAGTAGAGTATTAATCGTAAGTGTAAGCGTGGTGCTGAGACTTAGGTTAATCGTGTATGCACCCTGCATTCCAGAAGGTGGTAGATCACGTGAGTGACATAAGTCCTATATAGCCCATACTATATAGCTTCGTTGATCCTTTGTAGTCCACCTCCCGTCTGTAGGTGCACATAGGACATGGTTGTGAAGGAAAGTAGCCTCTACTAGTGTCTTTCCCTAATAACATCCCTAGTTGAATAGTAGAAGACATAAATTTACCCAAGTCAGAACTAGAGAACTTTAGTTATCCTCTCTACGCTCCTATTTATCCTAACCTTGTTGCTACCCTTAGTTAATTTAGACCACAGTTAGTCTCACATGTTTCCCTATGGATAAGATACTTGGAATACTTTTGGGTGAAAGCTACAACGGTATCCGTGCGCTTGTGGATTTATCTATGTGCGTTAAATATACCAACAAGCTTTCTAGCGCTGTTGCCAGGGAAACGGTTGCTGAATTAACTTCAAGCCTAGCTTGACATTTTATTTTTTGTTCTTCATTTTGTTTTTTCTTTTCACTATGGATTCCACTCCTATCTATCAATATGCTACACCTATGAGCATGCACCTAAAGGCACCAAAATCTTCAGAGCCTATCCTAACACTTGGCTATGAGCTGCGCCTGTGTTTTATAAAATTGATTCGAGATAAATTCTTCTTGGGAGAAGGTGAGGAAAACCCATACTCACACCTATAAGAGTTTGAACAGACCTGTGCATGCTTGCATATCGCTAGCATGTCTGGCAAAACCATAAGATGGAAGTTGTTTCCATTCTCTATGACAGGAAGAGCTAAACATTGGTATAGTCAAACCATAGGAAGTACGCAAGGAGATTGGGAAATGTTATGCTCTAATTTTTGTTTACGTTTCTTTCCCATTTGTAAAGTGGTTAGCCTTCGGAAAGAGATTCTAAATTTTAGACAACTAGAAGAAGAATCTTTTGGTACATCGTGGGATCGTTTTAATGAACTCATCATCACTGGCCCAGACCTTGCCATTCAAGACCCTGTACTTCTTCAACATTTTTATATGAGTCTTAGCAAGGATTCCATGGAATCCCTTAATGCAGCCTCTAGAGGAGCTTTCATCTATCAGCTAGTGAAGCAAGATCTATGCTTGATAGAATTAGTGGAAAGACTCCCTGCACTAGCATTCATAATGAACTCTCCAAGGAAGAGAAGGAATCATCTTCTGAACAAGAAGAGGAAGTTTTGATAGCCAAATCACAACCACTCCAATCCCAAGATTTAGTTGTCAATCCCAAACCATTAATATCCCAAAATCCTCCAAGGGAAGAAGAAATTCAACCTTTTGAAATTTATTATGAGGATGATCTTTTTATGATGATTTTGGGAAAAGCTTAAACTTCCAGTTTCATAAGAGACCTTCGAGCAAATATAATTCAAATCCTCTCAAGAAGGGATCCCTTGGAAAGTGTCCTTATTCGCATATAGGACATTGGGAAGAACACAAGGGTGGCATGTCTAGTAAAACCATAGGAGGAGGGCCAAGTTATCTAGAAGCCATTCCTGTCCTCTCCCCTTCTATGCCCATATTAGATGTCTTATCTGATCACATCTCTAAACCCATCCTTGACCCCGATGATCCCTCTTATGCTCTTTCTCCTAAAACTTATGATGATCCTAGAAATCCACCAAGACACCCTAGGCATGGGAGTCATGAAGGCCACAAGGATGATCAAAAAGAGCAACGACAATGGCTGGAATATATTAAGAACTTGTATGTCGTTGCTAAAGAATGGATGGACAAGGATGAAGCCTTATGGGTAGAATCCAAACTTGGCTTAGATCCAAATGGTGAGTTTAAATCAATCTCTTTAATAATATGACTCATCCAAGTTTGGAGGAGGCCTTAGACGAGATCAACCTGAGAGCCACCAATCCATGGGTAATCTTGGACAATCAAACGTCCAATGAATGTCATAGGCATGGAATGATGGAGACAATGTTATTACCTATGGACATTCATGAAGAAACACCCTTGGAGCTTGAAAAGGAAGATGACATAGATGAGCATGGAAGCTACATCATGAGCACATCATTAAATCCATGCTCGCATGAGAAATCTCCTGAATCAATTGGTCTCTCTAACATTACTGCACACGAGGTCTTCACCCCCCTTATACTTTCTATTCCTAAAAATTTTGAAAGGGTGGTTATAGATGCATATGTTTATCATAAATATTGTAGATCTTGTTGTGTGAATCTTGGGATAGGTACACAAAAGTTGATGGTGGAGGGGAAACCACTTCACCAACTTGAGTGCAATTAGATGGTTTCCCAAGGATGTGCTTTTGTCCTAAAGCAAGCACTTTCAGGTCTTAACATGTGCTTTCACTTTTTGCTGTAATGCCCTTGTGAAGTGAGCATAGAAACATAATTGTGAAAATATTCCTTCAGGTATTTTTGTGACTTGCCATTCTAGGTTTGAAGCAAAAAAGAATGAAGGATGACGACTCAAGGTATGTACAACCAATCATCATGCAACACTGAATCACATCCATCCAAACTTAACTTTACCTTGCAAAATTCAAGCCTGGGGGATGGGCTTCTTTGAAAAATCTTATGCCATGTTGCTAATTCATCTTGGTTGTCTCTACCTTTAAATCATGCTCAACTTGCTAAATAACAATCATGTTCATTCATCTCTATTTGAATAAATTTCTACAATAATTTCATGCTACCATTGTTTACTATAGTATGCATAGGTTTTGAAGTATTTTCATACACCTTTTAAATTAGGCATGATGCTTAGTTTAAACTATTTTCCTGAATTAAATTAGACACGGTGTTTAGTTTGTTTCTTGAACCAAGAGGTGTGTTGATCTTACTTTGAAAGGCTTTTTAAATTAAGCGTGGTGCTTAGGTTAAAATGTCTTCCTAAATCAAATTAGACATGGTGTCTAGGTTGATTTTTGAGCTGATGGTATGCCTTAGTAGATACTGGATATTTTGTTGGACCAACTGTATGCATGAAACTTTTAATTCAATATTGGTAAGTTACGAGATGAATTCAAATTAGAGATGAAGCAAGGCACAACTCATTCATTATAGATATAAAAACTACATACCTCATTCAACATGGATGAAAGAACTGTAAGTACCAAAGTTCATTCACTTTGTCTTTTGCTGCAAGTTACCTTTGCCTTGAGCCATGGTTGTATAAAACATGATCTCTATACTAAAGTAATCCCAAAACCATCTTTTCATTAGCATAGAGGGAAATTACAAAATTCTGGACAAATAACTCGTGTTTCAAAATTATATATTTTTTTGGGTATGTGTTGTCCACTAATTATTTGCAGGCATAATGAGTGAGGCAAAAGGTCTAACAAGGTGTCAAAAGATCGAAGTGCAGAAAGATGGCATGACAAAAGGATGAGAAAGAAAGGGTGCAATTTAGAAAACAAGAAGATCATGAATAGCTCGAGCTACGAGATTAGTCGAACAAGAAAAACTTCAAGCAAAAGGGAAGGACCATCATGAGTCATCTACCCTTCGTTATATGGTGACATCATGCTTCAATGACAAAGGTAACATCCTAAGGTAAATGGTCATCATTTAAAAAGTTTTTCCTGATTCTGGTAGGCACATAAATAAGAAACAAAATATGTTTGAGTTACAATTTACCTGATCAAACCTGATTAGCTCAACATGTCTTGTTCTTTAAGCTAGTTCCTAGCACCACTTTCTTTATCTCATAGTCTTAACCAAATAAGCTAAATAGTGCACATCCTATCTCTAGAAAATAATAGTCATAATCATATAAAGTTTGATACATTTTGTAAAGATAGACAACCATCCAAGGGCTAAGAAACTCAACCCTTTTGGACAATTGAACTTAAATGCTACATTCATGCTCAATCTTCTGATCATACCATCTATGATATAATTGAACACAACACATAACATCAACTTCAATTTGTTCAATGCGCCTAAGGGTTAGAGAGGAATAAGTAAAGTTTTGGTTCTGTTGGTGTTTTCCCACCAACAAAGCCCATGCACTTGATCTCTACCTTGTCTTTATGAGCAGGACACGCTTCAAGCAAAGTGTGGGGGAGTTAGTTAGTTCCCCAATTTCTACAAGTAAAGGTTCTAAACCTGCTAAACCAAAATCAAAACTCAAAACCAACACGGGTTTGGCAGAAAAAGGTGACATCACCATTAGAGGCACCATCACAAGAATCCTCATCTTCAGAGCAAACTGAGGTATTTGATCAATGAACTTCACAAAGAGAAGTCCAGTTCAAAGGACTTGCAATACCGAACCCTCACTAAAAGAGCTAGATTGGGGGAGAAGCACTCCCGTGTATCTAGGTAAGTATTCTTTCCCCTTTTGTTTTAGTTTAGTTTCTTTTAAATAGTTCAAAAAATATAATAAAAAATATCTTTGCATTAATCATTTAAAGTAATAATGTGTGATCTAGTAAAATTGAAAACAAAATAAAAGATGTGTCTAGTTTGCTTTAATTTGTTTTAAGAGCTGAATAAAATAAAGAGGACTCAGAATAATCTCTTAAATGGAAATGATGAATAGTTGCTCTGTTGTAATTCCTTTCAAGTACCTAGTTTTCAGCCTCAAATTCTCCTGAGTTTTGGATAAGATTGTTTTGATATAAGGATTTACTCTGAACTTGAAACTCGTGGGTAGCATATGCTTGATCTAAGTCTAGGTAATTGACGGATATGATATGAGAAGGTCTAAGCTATTGTTTATCTTGTTCCAAGTGACACTAAAGTTCTAGAGATTTATCTTTAGAAAAACACAAAAATGCAATATGATGAGTTCCTATATGACAAAGATTGAATTCCTACTAGAGCCATACATGTTATTTAGGCTAGGAAAATTTCTACATATATGCTGCTTGCTTATGCATTGAGTTTTATCAAGCTTTGTTGACCCTTTTGAGAGGTTTGTCATGCTCTTAAAATCAAGATCATGTACACACCACCCAAATATGCACTACTCCTACACTGAGGGTAGGCGCAAGAACATGCTTTCCATTTAGATCCACTCAAAAATGTTCCACTCTTACACTAAAAGTGAACACCAAAAATATGCTTGTTAGGTTTCCCATCCACCAAATAAATACTCCAAGTTCTTGTTGCTATCTCTCAAAGTTTTGTGCAGAAAAGAGACATGGTGCTATGCAAAAGTTATTGAAAAAGAAGAAGAAAAAAGGAAAAAGATGAGAAGAGAAAGAGAGCCCTGCTCTCTAGCAAATGTTTCCAAGTTTCATTGGAGAGATATGTTTTCAAGGAGCATAGTAGAATTAGGTTAGCCACCATATATCCACACACTTGCACATCTTGATTTAATTGTATGACTCAACTCTCTTTGGATCCATTGTTTGACTTTACAATATATGAATTGCATGTATGCTCTAGCTTTCTCCCTATCTATGAACTCCACATAAGCCTTAGTTGTAGGAAGAGAAAAAGGCATTATATCTTTATTGCCTTGGTGAGGATCCACAAATACCACATATATTGAGAGACTTGAGAGTGTCATACAATGTAATCTCTAAGTTTTATTTTGAAAAATTATAAAAACTCTAGAACAATAGTAGAACAAAGAACTTGAGACATAGTGCTTGTCTTGATCGTTTTGTCATTCAATTGCTCAAGACCCAAGTGAAGGTTAAAAAGCCCCATGGTTGAAGGTAATATGGGTAAGTTTCAAAGACAGATTAGTTTATTATAATCCGGAGGAGAATTTTTAATTGAACGCATGTGTACTTTTGAGGCTTAAAAATATTGTAGCAACTCCTGATCCATTGCTGAGTTTAGCTTTGCTTAGGGACTAACAAAGGATAAGCTTGGGGGAAATTATTGACGGTCACTAACATCAATTATAAAACATCAACATAACTTGTATTTATACTTAAACTAATAAATTCCATGAGTTTTGGTGAATCTATGTTTTCAGTAGGGTTTATCCAGAAAACCATCAAGGGGGACCTATTTGTCAAAGGAAATTACGGAATTCCACCATGTAATCGACGTGGGATGACTCTAGAAGGCGAATCACCGAAGCAAAGCTTGTGTCTCTGACATGTGGGGCCGGCTGGCCCCACTTAGAGGCTGCCCGACTAGTGGCCCCCCCATATCAGCCTCCCATTGTTATGTCGGTTCTCCACCGCCTCCTAGGTTGCATCTACATCGTCCTTTAAGTCAGTTTGATCTAAGGGATCACGTTGGATCCTCCGGCCTATATATACCAGCCCCAACCCCCCTCCCTCAGCAGATCCCTAAAACCATAATTCATATCATGAGGATCAGAGCCAGCTATCAAGAGAAGATTAGTCCTCCATAGGATCTAGTCTTATAAATACAAATAGTGAGATAGAGAGTGAGGGAAGAGTTTGGAGGAGGTGCCGGCCTGTTGGTGTTCTCTCTACGGCTTGTACCATGGTGGATTCAAGTTATATCTAAGCTTGCGTCTAAGATTTCTCTGGTAATCAACTTCTAATTCGAGTAAGCATCTTGTTTATATTGTTCTTCATGTTCATGACTCTCTTTTGAGTGCTTTATTCTCTTCCTAGGGGGAGTAGACTATTAATCATAAGTGTAAGCATGGTGCTTAGACTTAGGTTAATCGTGTATGCACCCTGCATTCCAGAAGGTGATAGATCGCATGAGTGACATAAGCTCTATATAGCCTATACTATATAGCTTCGTTGATCCTTTGTAGTCCACCTCCCGTCTGTAGGCACATGTAGGACACAGATGCAAAGGAAAGCATCATCTGCTGGTGTCTTTCCCTAGTAATGTCTCCAGTTTAATAGTAAAAAACATAAGCTTACCCAAGTCAGAACTAGATAAGTTTAGTTATCCTCTCTATGCTCCTATTTATCCTAACCATGTTGCTACCTTTATTTAAGTTAGACCATAGTTAGTCTCACATGTTTCCCTGTGGATACAATACTTGGAATACTTTCAAGTGAAAGCTACAGTGGTATCCATGTGCTTGCGGATTTATCTGTGTGCGTTAAATATACCAACACCCCCTGGTCTTCATGGTGAGGTGGTAGTCCTCTAGCCAGTGATCTGGGTTGGTCTCGCCATCGTACATGGAGATGTGAGTCGATGGACAGAAACACCTAGGGTAGGGAGCTGCCCGGATCACTGCCCCAAACATCGAGGGGCCGAAGTGATCCTTGGTGGTGCTCCTGCCCCGTCGCTCACAGATATGGGACTATGCCTGAGCGTGGCACTGGGCTGCGATGGCATCATGGACATTGTGGTCATTGCCGATCCGGTGGCTTGTGGGGGGACACCAAGGAGAAAGGTCACGCCTTCACTCCTGCTGAGGCTTAGCGCCTTGGATCCATGGCCGGTTGGAGTTGTTGCTGAAGGTGTCGCCGCTACTCCCCCTACTTGTAGGGTGTGCACATTGGAGTGGTCCCCATTGGTAGTGGTCGTCATCTAGGATGGCCTGGACAGCGCGGCGTGGCACCGGGATGCTGAGCTCTTGGACTCCTACTCTCGGGTGACGCAGAGGAGCTGCTTTGCCTTGTTCTACCGCTTGTTGGTCTTTGGGTCCGATGTGTCGGGGATGTCTTCCAGGCAGCAGGCGGTGGCTGCCATGTTGTACACCATGCGGGCAAAGCAGAGACCTCTAGGAGCCCCCATGTGCTCATCGTTGTCATCGCTAAGAGGGTGCACAGCTTGTTGCCCTGCAAGGTCCAGCCTTTGGCGCTCGATCTCTGCCTTAGCGGCCTCAAGGTCCATGTGTTGAGCTTGTGGCGATCTACCTCCTCCTAGAGGTAGGGCGCATGGTTGCGGGGACTCTAGTTTGGAGGCGTGAGCCCGGGTGCCTCCTTGGAAAGAACCTCACCGTTGATGTGGTAGCACATGCGGATCGGTGCGTAGCAATCAATGTCATTAGAGTCATACTCCAAGCCATTGCTTGAAAGGATCTCATGGAAGGTGTGTAGTGCCGGGACGTCGGTTCCTGCTATGCCAGAGAGGATGGCGCTTTGCAACACCTCATGACTGATGAGGTGCTCTAGCTCCATCTAGAAGGACGCCGCCACGTTCTGGATCCCAAAAGGAAGGTTCGGGCGGTAGTACCAGAAGCAGTCAGGCAGCAGGAGCACCTCACCAGTGGTGATTTGGTGGTGGACATTGGCCAACATGTAGAACATCTGGCTATGGTCCGACATGGTGTGGTTCGGGCCCAAACCACGCTAGATCTATTGGGCTAGGACCTCGAGATCTGCTCCTAGTAGTCCTGGCGGAGGGGGTGACACCAAGGGCACATTGCCCACCGGCATAGCCCTGTGGAGTGGACGAAGCTCGTCATATCAATCGATGATGTAGGCCAGGCTCCCAAAGTTGAGGACTTGGCCCAGAGCGAAGGTGCCAGCAGTGATGGAGAACTCACCAGGGAAGAGGACACTACCGTCTGGGGCGGTGCCGCTTGCTTCGGTGATGAGGCGGGTGGCTCTGGCCACCATAGAGCCTAAATCACACTTGACGCTACCCCCTACCTGGCACGCCAGCTATTGTGGGGTCAGAACCGTGGTAAGCATTGTAGTTCTTATCGGTGTTAGAGTACGGGTCTTCGGTGGCTTAGGTGGACTCAAGAACACAAGAATCACAGAGAGGACGCAACGGTTTATCCTGGTTTGGGCCAATCGGTGCCCTACAACTAGCAGCTGATGATCCTTATACTCAAAAGCACCCAAAATCTAGTGGTTACAATATAGTTGTAGATAGATTTGGTAGGGGGTTAGCTCGGTGCTAATCCTAAGGATGCCTCACCGCCGGTGGAGCCTTCCCCTTGTTAGAGAGGAGGAAGACGACGAGATACGGTGGAGGATCTCTAGGTGCCCCTCTCTGGGTTGTCGTGCTCTCAATGCTGAGTAGAGGCCAAGGAATAGAATGGAATGTCTACTCATCCTGATCCTCCCCCTAGGTCTGACCTTATTGCTTATATAACAAGATAGGTCAGGTACATGGCAATTTGGGAGAGCGAGTCAATGGTCTACATGTGATGGATTCTAGGAGGACCTTGCAGCGACACGCTATGGACTGTGGCGGTGTCGTGGAGCCAAAGAAGCCTTGGGTGTTGTCCGGCTACTCTATTCTGACACCCTGCATGTCAAGCTATGTTGGCTAGGACCGGCCTCCCCTAGGTGGACCTTTTGGAGTCTTCTTGGAGGTGAAGGAGGTCAGCTCCAAGGGCTAACATGTGAGCCCGGGAGCCTTTGAGCCCCTGGAGGCCGTGGGGTAGCTTTGTCTTCTTATGTCACACCCCGTGCGTGACCTTATCGAAAAGTGGCCGGCAATGTTGTGCCGAAGGGGCAGCGCTAAGGAGCCACCGAGCCTTGATAGTTCGGGGCATGTCTTCTTATGCTCGGGCCTTGGCTGGCGTCGTTGGTCGGCAGGAGCCAAGGGCTGGGCTAGAGTGTTGGCGTAGATTGGGAGCCTCAGGGCTCGGGTTAGCCCCTGAGCCCCAAGTGGAGGTCGTGGCATAGTCAGGCTCGACAGGGTTTCTTCTCCAGAGGGTGCATGCGAGCATACCCAATGGGTATAGCCCCTGAGCCCCCGGACGATCCTAGAGGGGTAGGTCGGGGGTCTTCTTTATTCGGGAACCATTGGACCCGAGGCTTAACATACCCACATGTTAGGATCTCATCACCGACCTAGATGGTTTTCTTGGGTTGAGCCCAAGAACACCCTAAGGCAGCAAGGATCACACTTATGTGGTGAAGAATGGCGAGATTGATGAGCAAATTGCCAAAGGATAACTATTTGTGCTTATGTGATGAAGAACAACTAGTTTAATATCTAGGCAAACTAGCAAAGAACCATCGAAGCTCTCGCCAGGGAAGGTCCTCGTGGGGCAAGGATATCGTCAGGTTGCCCTAGGTTAGCTAGCAAGCCTAGGATGCTTTCCTTGATCGTCGGATCAAGCGATAAACAACAACATAGGGGTTGGAGAAGATTAGGCCAGAGTAGATTACACTACTATAGAAATCTTTTTGGAGGCGGTCGTTTAGGTTAACCGAGGTGGGCATTCGAACCGCCTCTGTCCAAAGGTGTCTGTTATTGGAGATTTACGGAGGTGGTTGAATTGCCCACCTTGATTAATCTATTAAAGGAGGTAGGCACAAATGCTCGCCTATGTAAACAATTGTATGATTTTTTTTAAAAGCCCACCAAACCTGGTGCCTGGATCCACACCCCCGTGCCATCGGGATACAACCACCCGCCCGGGCACCACCAGGAGCCACCATAGTCGAGCATGTCATCCCCGCGCATGCCGGAGGTGTCCCAGCTGATGGATCCATCCTCTTCGAGCGTGCTACTTCTAGATCCATGCGCCCACAGCAAGATCCCCTCGCTCGCAGCTAGATCGATGTGCCCACTACTGGATCCATGCCCGCGTCGCCTTCGGTGGCTAGATTTGCCGCTGCTCGCACTTGGGGAGAGGGAGAGGCACCGCCACAAGGGCGAGAGGGAGGGGCGGATGTAGCCAAGCCGCCGCACATGTGGATCCTACCTCCTCTAGCCGGATACCTCCTCATGGACACCAGATCCCGCCAGTCGTCGCCTCCTCTAGCTAGATCCTCCTTGTCGTGCCAGATCCCACCTGCTCTTGTCGGATCCAGTGAGGACCACTAGGAAAGGGGCCACCGCTGGGGGGCAAGCGAGGGCTGCTGGGGGGCCACGCAAGCGTCGCCGCAGAGGACGCCATGCGAGTGTCGCCGTAGGGGCACGCAAGAGATGGTGAGGGAGAGAGGAGAGCTGGTGCAGTGCTTGGGATGAGTGAGGGAAACTGAGAGAGAGGAG
The DNA here is from genome assembly GCF_019320115.1 of Miscanthus floridulus. Taxonomy (NCBI): domain Eukaryota; kingdom Viridiplantae; phylum Streptophyta; class Magnoliopsida; order Poales; family Poaceae; genus Miscanthus; species Miscanthus floridulus. Next base: position 30,984,346 of record NC_089583.1, on the reverse strand, counting down.
AGCTTGTGCGTTAGGGTTTCATTTCTCATTATATATTTGAGACTGGTGATGGGCTAACGTGGGTCTAGAGATTGTAAGTGGGCTAGGCCTGATTTGCTGAGGCAGGCATTATAAAGGTCTACCTCCGAAAATACATTTACTGAGGTGGGTCTCTTAAGGCATATGCCTCCATAAATCCATTTTTGGATGAGGGCATTTCCTAACTGCCTCTGTAAATAAATTGACCGCCTCTGTTAATCGATTTGCGAGGCGGTCATGTTTTGGTGCCTCGGTAAAATAAAACGACCGCCTCTGTTAATCGTCGGGCATTTTACGAGGCTATTGGATTTTGTGACCGCCTCGATTAATAAAAGGGCACCACTTCACAAAATCTTTCTTGTAGTAGTGTTGGTTTTTGATTGATTGTGTGTGTTGGACACCTTAATCAATCCTGCCCCTTATATTTATAAGGTGAGATTGTCTTATCCCTTAAGGGGTCAAAAACCTTTGTAAAAGACGTCAAATTGCAATTTAGATGCGTGTTTGGCCTATCAAGATTGGCCTGGCTAGTTCCCGTCGGTCCAAGGCAAAAAAAACCTCTTAAAATCATAATTAATTCATCCAGATTCTAAACGAGGCGATCCATATATTTTTTTTGATCACCTCAATGAGAGGAATGCAAGGGTGCAATCCATTCTTTCAAATGATAAATTTGGAAAACCGGCCTAGCTGGTTATGGGAACCGGGCAGCCTGATTTCAGCTGGGTCAGCCCCTGAAAACCATGTTTCCTTCGTCTAGGCTCCAAATGAGATGATCCAAGTATAAGCTTTCTGACCTTCTCGGTGACAGAAACATGATGGCGGAGTCTGTTTTGCACTTTGGCCAATTTTGACTATCAACATATGCCCCCTGTTTTAGTAAAGCTTGCGTATTAAAAACATCTATATTTGGCCTAAAATTCAATTTCTGCATTGAGGTGACTAACTTTTGCTCCACGGCTTCACTGATATCTTCTTTTTGCTATTATGATTTTTCAAATTGTTGTCGGTGTCTTTCATCAAATTCTTGTATATGCGTAAAGCAACCAAACTGCCACCGGTCATAATTATTTCTAGTTTTGATCCCAAATTGGGTTTGCCACGGCTAAGATCTAGTCCTTGCATTGCTCCAGAACCGAATATAAATATAGAATTCGGTCAGACAACAAATCCGATTAACATCTTGTTTAAATAGATTAATTGGATGACCTCCCAAAATTTCAAGGCTTGACAACAGGATGTATTAAGGTGGAAGGCTTCAAGTAGACATCAACATCCTGAATTCAAACATTTCAATGGCAAGCATTCGGTAGAAAGTCAATGCAAATCACCATTGACCAGAGTATAGTTGTCTGCCAATTGTTGAATACGATTCATCAACTTTAGCACTTGGATCACTTAAATAATCCATAATGGGAGTTCTCCAATCACCCAAATCGGCTCCAAGTTCATTGGAGTAAAAATTGAGACGATTTGGGCCTTCCTCGAGAAAGTCGGCATGGTCACCTCCAAGAACTGGCCTGGCCGGTTCTACTGTCGAACCTGCGCAGAAGACAAAAACCAACCTTGCACTGCTGCAAAATGTAACACCCTGGATAGACACACCACCGGAGGCACTACAGCACGTTCCATTTTAGAAGGCCTTTTGTTAAAGGCATTTTTTTAAAATGCCTTAATTTATTGTTGTATAAAGGCATTTTTCTCAAAAGACCTCTAAAAGTATTTTTAAGGCAAAACTAAAAACGCCTCAAATAGCTACAACCATTAGAGGCGTTTTACAAAAACGCCTTAATTTCTTGCAAGCATTTGAGGCATTTTTTTAGCAAAACGCCTTTGTTGTGTGCATGTAGAAAACGAGGACTCGGTCCGTCACCTTTAGTTTTTCACAACTCCAATATCTCACTGACATATTTAGATAGGTTTAGGCACCGCCCGTCCTCCCGGCAAGGTCACAATGCCCCACCATGCGCCCACCACGCCAGCCCATGACACCTCACCGCGCTCCTCCCTGTGCCCCACCGCGCCCACCGTGCCATGGACGGCAGCGGGAGGCCCTCGGCGCGGTGGCCTGGCACAGCGACCCCAAGCATGGCAGCGCTGGCACAGACGGCCCTGGTGTGGCAACCCTGGCATGGCGGCGGTGCAGATCCAGTGGCGCAGCGACCCCGACGAGGTAGGCCCTCCTCCTCCTGGATCTAGGGTTCTGGCGAGCTTTTCTCCTGTCTCTCTCTCCCAACTCCGATTCAAAGCAGGGAGGATGGCACGGCTACGGGGAGGCGGCATGGCTGCATCGGGCGGCGCGGCTATGAGGACGCAGCGTGGCGGAGAGATGGTTGGGTTTGTGAGCTCGCTGACGAGGAGGTTCTCCACTACATCGCGGCTTGAGGCATTCGCGAGTGCTCACAAGCTCGCCGACGAGGAGGTCCTCCATTGCATCTCCACCATCGGTACCAATGCTATGCCTCCATCCGCTTATGACTTGATAAATCCCCACCAGTTCATACAACCCTTAGTTGAGACGCTGCTTGATTATGTAGGCAATTTTTTCTATTCGTTTTGATCTAGGGGAATATATTGTGCTAAATAAAATGTGCTAGTTATAGTATTTGTCATTTTAATAGGAACAATATACCACACATGACTGTTCAATTTTAATTGGTCTTCTCGTTTTCTCCTTTTTCAGACACTAGGCAACCTATTTTCATTGTAATGAGATTTACATATAGATGAAGGCCTATGAACTTTATAGATTTGCTCTTGTTGAATCAGCACAGTATGATGAAGACCAATGAACTTTATGATGAAGGCCTATGAACTTTAGTATGCAATGAACATTATTGGTTAGAGCTGACCAATGGATGCTTTCATGAAAAGTGGACTAGTTATTGAAGGAGACCTGTAGATGACTGTTGGGACATGGTTATGACTCGCGAAGAACAAAGTTCACAGCAACAATAAGAACTAACGGCTAATGAGTTTTATGAACAGTGTGCAGGGAAAGGAAGCAGAGGCCTCTGCTCAGGCGATTGCATGAGGCAAAGGCCGGGAAGCTGCGGCGAAGGCACCAACATGCGGTCAGGGCGGAGGCTCTCACGGTACGAGCAAAGGCCATGGCTCGAGCGTCAGAAGCGAAGGTCGGGAAGCTCTGGCGAAGGCTTCCCGGGCAGAGGCCCCGAAACCAGGGAAAGCCCCGCTCGGTGGCATTACTAGGCTATGGGCCGATGATGGGTCATCGATGATGGCCCAACAGGCAAAGGTGGTAGAGGAAGAAGATGCCCAAACTGCCTTGGGGGGCTTGTATTAGCATAGGAATATTTCGAGAATGCACTATAACCGACAAGGGGTAGGAAATGAAAAGAGTAGCTCTAGCAAATAGTGCCCTATACAAAGGGGACTCAATCTTTGTACAAAGGGAGGATATACATTTTTGAAACTCTAATCTAGCTAGGGCCCACCTTTCATTACTTAGACCTTTGCCCAGGGCACAAGGTTGGGCAAAGGCCTTTGTTATCCTTCTTTGTCTCAATCGCTAGAAACCAAACTTTTCAACATTGGCGCCCATCGCGTGTTGGCCAAGCAAGACCCACGATGGCAAGAAAGAGAGCAGCCTCTGCTAAGATTCCTATAGAGCCCACAATGAGAGGACGACCCAGGAGTAGTGCTCGCAGCACCTACGCTAGCGCCCTGAAAGATCAAGTTGAAGAAGAGCCCATGGTTAAAGACCAGCCTCTGACATCGAAGGAGCAACAAGCCCTAAATCCCACTCCGAAACAAGAGCATCAACAACTACAGGCTCAGTTGCAGAGCATGCAGCAAGAAAGAGATAGGGTCGCAGCAGCCTTCACCGCAAATCAATGGGGAACCCAAACATCAGCTTAGGCAGTGGAGATTAGGCAGCAGCTAGCAATCCTACAGGCTGAGATACAAAGTATGTAGCCTTCACAATCTAACTTCAACACGTCCAACCAGCTCCACTCACCAAATCAAAGCCAACCAACCCCCTGCCACGTACCATAGCCCAACCAACCTTCGGCGCACCCTACACTTCGCCGCAAACCCACAAAACCATCGATTGCAAATCATCACTATCCAAAGGCATCCAGAGCTCACCCTAGCCTCCCTCCTACAAACCCATCACCTTACCAAAATTCAATGGAAGATCAGACCCACCACAATTCATCATGAGCTTTGAGGCAGCAGTAGCTTCCGCTGATGGAAATGAAGCGGTTCTACCCAAATCTTTCATCATCGTAGCTGAAGACGACATGCTAGCCTGGTATTCTATGCTGAAGCCAAGTTCTATCTATTCATGGGAAGATCTTCATGACAAGATCTTAGCAAATTTCAAGGGGTTCACAAGTGAGTCCTTGACTTCCACGGATCTATTTCAATGCAAGCAGAATCAAGGTGAAGCCTTAAAAGACTACTTCTAGAAATTTGTGCAAATGAAAGCAAAAGCACCCAATGTCCCAGAGGACGTTGCTATCGAAGCAGCAATCAAAGACCTTTGCATAGGACCCTTCGCAGCTCATCTAGCCAGGGAAAAGCCAAGGTCCATCGAAGACCTTTACAATGAATTTGAGAAGTATTACAGATCTGACAATGACCTCTGTAGAAGGCTAGAAGAACAAAACCATAGCAAACAGTTCTAGGGCAGCAGCAAAAACACCCAGAAGGGCAATAGAAGCCAAGGCCAGTCGTAGCCACAGCAAGGGCAAAGCTAGCAAGTCTTCAACATAGAATAGCAAGGAAACAGCCAGCAAGGGTAGCAACCGGTGAAGATAGGCCCAAACAGCATGCCTTAGAAACAATCCGAAGGCAAGGGAAATAACCAAGGTAGGAACTGGAATAGAATCCAAAACCAAACGCAGCGAAGGTAGTATTGTTTCTTCCTTAGAGAAAACAAAGGGCACATCACCAGGTATTGCCAAGATGCCAAGGAGACCTAAGAAAGGATTAAAGTAGAGCAAATCTGCCACCTCCACCACATCAACCGGCAAGAGAGGTGAACCATACCTTCACAGCATCTCAGCAGCAATACTGCCCAATTTACCCAAGCCTAAACTCCACCCAAATTCACCCATCCACTTTAGCCGCTGCCTACTACTCAAACTTCTACCCATGTGGAGACCAAGTACTCAGCAATAGGGGCTGACTAGCAGCCAACGGGCAGAAGCCAACCTCACCTACATAAACCTGAGGTCTCCACACATAACATTCATTGAGGCTAACCAGCCATCCCAAGTACACAATAGACAGCTAGAGGCATTGCCTCCGCCTCCACCAACACAGCTAGCAACACCCAAAAACAAACCCAACCTAGAAAACCAACTCAACCCTCACACACCCCTACCCACCATCAGCATGATACTGCCTATAGCCAGAGGCTCTTCGATGGAGTTCTAGATAAAGAAACAGAAAAAAGATCACCTTAGGTTAATCAACAACATAGCATTTCAAGGCCCAGTGCGCTACATAGATTGGTCAAAGACACCAATCACCTTCTCAGAATAAGATTTGCAGCTGGAAAGCTACCCTCATACCGACACCATGGTAATCAAGGCTAACATTGCAGGATGGAAAATCAGTAGGCTTCTCATAGACTCCGAAAGCTCTATAGATATTATCTTTGTCAATGCCTTCAAAAAGATGAAGCTAAGCAGAAGTCAGTTGCAGCCTAAGGACTCAGCATTAATTGGTTTTGGAGGAAAGAAGATTGATGCATTAGGAAAAATATCCCTGCCCATCTCCTTCGGAGATCAGGAAAACACAAAAACAGAATATGTAACCTTTGACGTAGTAGATCTCTACTACCCCTACAACGCCATCTTTGGAAGAGGGTTCATAAACAAGTTCAACATAGCCATCCATATGGGCTACCTATGGATGAAAATGCCAGCCTTGCATGAAACCAGTACAGTCCACGGCAGTCAGAAGGAGGCAAGAAACATAGAAAGAGCCATCTATAAATCGTAGCGTAATATCAACTCCGTCAAAGCAGCCAAAACTAACTCACCAGAGCCTCCGAACATGCCGAAGGGAAAAACAGATCTCAAGGATCAAGAAGAAACAAAACAGTCCCATTGGAAGATGTAGTCCTAGACAGAAAGGTCACGATCGAAGGCAACCTGTCGAAAGAAGAAGTAGAACTCATAGAAACCTTAGCCAAGAATAAAGACATCTTCACTTGGTCAGCTTTTGACCTGGAAGGGGTCAGTTGTGATATCATACAATACTGAGTCATCTATAAATTGTAGTGCAATATCAACTCCGTCAAAGTAGCCAAAACCAACTCACCGGAGCCTTCGGACATGCCGAAGGGAAAAACAAATCTCAAGGATCAAGAAGAAACAAAGACAGTCCCATTGGAAAATGCAGTCCTAGACAGAAAGGTCACGATCGAAGGCAACCTATCGAAAGAAGAAGAAGCAGAACTCATAGAAACCTTAGCCAAAAATAAAGACATCTTCACTTGGTCAGCCTTCGACCTGGAAGGGGTCAATAGGGATATCATACAATACTCCCTTGACATCAACCCTAGAATAAAGCCAAAGAAACAACGACAAAGGAAAATATCAGAGGAGAGAATCTTAGCAGCCAAAGCCAAAGTTCAGAGGTTGTTAAACGCAAACGTCATCAGAGAAGTCAAGTACTTAGAATGGCTAGCAAATGTAGTACTAGTGCTAAAGAAAAATGAAAAAAATGAGAATGTTCATAGACTTCATAGATGTAAACAAAGCATGCAAGAAAGACCCGTTTCCACTGTTAAGAATAGACACCTCCATCGACAAGGCAGTAGGATGCAAATGCTTCCCTCTCCTGGATTGCTTTTTAGGATACCACCAGATTTGGCTCAACAAAGAAGATGAAGAGAAGACAAGTTTCACTACCCCCTTCGGAACTTATTGTTTCACATGAATGCCCAAAGGATTAAAGAACATAGGATCAACATTTGCTAGATGACGAAGGTAGTCCTCGGCCCATAGCTACAGAAAAACATTATATCTTATGTTGATGATATTATGGTAATGAGCAAGAATGAAGGAGATCACATAGCAGATTTAAAGGAAACCTTCACCAATCTAAGAGAAGCTGGGTTAAAACTCAATCTAGAAAAGTGTGTCTTCGGCATAAGCAGAGGTAAAATGCTCAGGTACATCATAGGACCCGAAGGCATAAGAGCCAACCCAGACAAAACAAAGGCCATAATCTCAATGGTGGAACCATCAACCAAAAAGGAAGTCCAAAAACTCACTGGAAGAATAGCAGCGCTGAATAGATTCATCTCAAAGTTAGCAGAACATAGCCTCCCATTCTTCAAAGCTTTGAGAGGCGGAGATAAGCTGGAATGGTGGTCAGAACAATCAGAGGCCTTCCAACAACTCAAAAATTATTTGGCTACCAGACTCATGGTGACAGTGCTGGATCCGGATGCTCCATTATTGTTATATGTTGCAGCCTCCAACCATGCGGTCGGTGGGGTGTTTGTCCAAGAGAAAAAAGAAGAGTCGAAGGTCATTCAACAGCCAGTCTACTGCATTTTAGAAGCCCTATCAGGAGCAAAGTTGAACTATATAGAGATAGAAAAAATAGCATACGCAGTGTTGATCTCTTCAAGGAAATTGAAGCACTATTTCTAGGCACATGAAATCACAGTACTCTATTCACAACCACTCGGGGACATACATAGCAACAAAGAAGCCTCCGAAAGAATAGGGAAATGGGCAATAGAGCTATCCCAATTCAAACTCAACTATGTATCAAGAATAGCAATCAAATCATAAGCGCTAGCAGATTTTCTGGCAGATTGGACACCTTTGGCACACCAAGCACCGCAGCCTCAGCCCCAAATCTAGACACTCTACATAGACGGGGCTTGGGGACATCTAGGCACTAGGGGCTCCACCGTCTTGATAGCACCATCTAGCCTCCACACAAAGTATGCAGCAAGGATAGAATTCAACGCAACAAACAATATAGCAGAATACAAAGGCCTCATACTAGGCCTCAACAAGGCAAAGGCACTCAGAGCAAAAACATTACTAGAAAAAATAGACTCCCAAGGCATAACAGAACAAGTCAAAAAAGAATATATGGCATGGGAACCAGAACTGGTCAAATACTTGGCCATAGTAAGGACTCTTGAGCAGAGGTTCTAGGGATTCACCCTGTAGTACATACCAAGAGCAAAAAATTCAAAAGCGGACGAACTAGCAAAGGCAGCAGCAAACAACTTGCCCATACCAAATGGAGCCTTTTACCAAGTGTTGCAAGCACCAGCAACATAGGTCATAGCAATGGTATTCAAAATAGTCTTAGTTATCGAGTCTAAAGACTAGAGGCAGCAGATCATAGATTGCCTGAACAACGTGCATCACACAGAGGATGAAGCAAGCATAGCAAGAATGGCAGCAAGAGCAAGAAGCTATACACTAATAGATGGAATACTATACAAGAAAGGGGTTGTCCAACCGCTGCTCAAGTGCATACCTTAGAGCAAAGGCAAAAACCTTCTATAGGAAATCCACTTAGGTTTATGCGGCTCACACATTGGTCCGAGGGCACTATCTGTGAAGGCCATCAGACAAGGATTGTATTGGCCTACACACATCAAAGACGCTTAAGAGATTGTTGGGACATGCTAAGCATGCCAGAGCACCTCCCCACACCAATCAAAACCTTTGGCTACTGTACATCTCATCCCACCCACTTGGCCCTTGCAAAGACGGAGCATGGACCTAGTTGGGCCGCTACCACCATCACAAGGGGGGAACAAGTTCATAGTAGTAGCCATAGAATATTTCACAAGATGGATTGAGGCCAAACCACTTGCAACAATCACATCAGAGACAGTAAAAAAGTTCTTCGTACAGAACATAATTTGCATATTCGGAGTACCAAGAACCCAAATAGTTGATAATGGAAAGCAATTCAACTCGGACAACTTCAAAGAATTCTGCAAGAGTATAGGTACCAAGGTAGCCTTCTCCTCGGTCTACCACCCAGAATCAAATAGAGCGATGGAAAGAGCTAATAGAGTAATATTCTAAGCAATAGCAAAGACTCTATTGAACCTTTGCAAGGGCAAGTGGGTAGAGAAACTATCGAGGGTAGTGTGGTCCCATAACACTACAACCTCTAGAATAACAGGCTTTACACCATTCAAACTCTTGTATGTCGAAGAAGCAATGCTACCCGAAGAAGCCAGGCACCAGAGCCTCCGCATCATAAAACAAGCACTGGCAGAAGATGAAGACTACTCCAAGGAAACAATGAAAGGCACAGGATTGGAAGCAGTAGAAAACATTACAAAATACCAAGACCAAACCAAAAAGTGGAGAGACAGCCAAGTGATTTGAAAACTCATACAAGATGGAGACCTAGTCCTCACAAGGAAATCTAATGCTAAAAATGTTGGAAACCTTCAACCAAAATGGGAAGGCCCATACATGGCGAAAGCCACCGAAAGACCCAGGTCATTCTACCTGACTGACGGTGAAGGCAAAACAACAACTCACACCTAGAACATCAATAGTTTGTGTAGGTTCTACATCTAAATGTAAAATGGGTGGTCTCCGTGGAACTATAAGCGAAGGTCACCAAGCTTCTCCTAGTTTTCGCATTTTCTTTACATTTCATGCAAAAGGGTCTGCACTCTTTTCCTCATAAAGGGGGCTCCTAGCAGAGGTGAGGTTTTTAACAAGGCAGGTTCCATGTAAAAGCCCTAAAAATATAAAGAGGAATCCCCCAAGAATACCATGAAAAGCGAAGGTCGAAAGTGGCTAGCAACGGAGCCACAACATTCGACAACAACATTATGACAAAGAGGACCTTCCAATGCTTTAGATGAAGGCTCTGAAGTTGGGAACGACCTCCATGGCTAAATTAGCATGTAACCTTGAGAAAGCCCTATCCACATTCAGGCATCAAGGATTTATCTAAACGGCCAAAAAAGGCCAAAACAAACCCGACAAAGACCTACCTTCGCCGCAGGCATCGGGAAAAGGCTTGTCATCTTCAAGCTCTAGATAACTATCAGGAATTAATAGCTAAGGTACAACAGGGATAAAGACCAAAACATACACCAAGCACAGAAAAAATCCAATGCTCATCATGACTTAAAAACGTATCTAAGCAATAAACACCGGCCAACCACCAAAGTTTATTAAAACGTACAAGTAGTAGGCTATAAAATCTGGCGCCCTACCACAGCAATAGCCCCAGTCAGTGCATTTTCATACCCCTACCTCCAGAAGAGCGCCAGGAGGGAAGCCAAGCCAACCAAAAGCCAATACACTATAGAGCCAACCCAAAGAAAAATGGAAGCCAAAGTTTCCTTAGAAATGAGAGACCAGAAGGCATCGTGCGAAGACTCATAAATCCAGCAGCTCACGCAGCCCGGCGAAGGCCACATTGAGGTTGTATGCATCCTCCACTTATTGTCGTACAGCCTCCACGGGGCGTTGAATGACCATAGCCCGACAGCAAACAGTCAGTGTTAGAGGTTACGGGTGGGTATCGCATGAAGGCTCGTAACATCCCCCAGCAACCGAAGACACCATCTGGCGCAACCCGGCATCAACCATGTTCAACGGGAGCACAGCTGCTCCAGCATAGCCAAAGGCAAAAATAAAACAATCCATGTGCAAGTGGAGACAATGTCCAAGAAATGCTTCAACCTCCGTTGCTTGCTCAAATTGCTCTCTGGCCTCTAGAGAAGCATCAAGAATAAAAACTAGCACCTTCGATGAATGCTCAAATTGTGCCAAAGCCTTTGCAACATTAGCAAGATCTAATACAAGCACTTTAGTTTCTCCGCTGCGATGTGCTAGAGCTTCCCTATCAACTTCAAGCAAGCAAAAAGATGGAGGCCAGAGCAACAAGACAAGCACCAAAGCCTCTACAAGGCGCACAAGGTCAAAGATCAACAACTCAGCTTCTCCACACAAGAACATAGACACGTACTCAACATCGACCAAAGAAGAGAGAAACAGAGGCAAGAGAGAGTAAGGCACAGAAAATGTAACCCTTCAGCCTAGCCAAAACTCATTGTAAGAATCCTTTGTAAAAAGAACCACACAGATAGACAATCAACAAAAAGTTCATTACAAAAGCAGATATGATTACAACAACAGCGCATTAGAAGCGCAATAGTACAAAAGCCCAAAGGCAATAACAGGGTAAAGGGAAAAAGAAGAGGCGTTAAGGCCTTCCAAGTAACAGCTATAAAGGCGCGAAGGCCGGTCAAACAAATTAGTATAAAACTAAGGTTGAGTCCCTCTCCAAGCTAGTGACCTAGTAAACTCCGCACGTTCATTGTTAATATCATACTTCACAAAAGCAAAGATGTCATGAACAGAATGTCAAGGAAAAGCTTCCCACCAATATTGCCATAGTTCACCACTAACATAAATTCCGCCTTGGTACATAGTAAAAGGGGGCATGTCCTACACAGTCGCAGCGATGGGGACCTACGCAGGACAAGTTCACAATTTAGACCTAATTATATACAAAAGGATAGGCGTTTGCAGCACATCGCCTTGGATAAAACCTAGAAAACTAACTAAAACCTAGACACTACACCTCTGGGTCAGTAGGAGCAGGCATAGGCTCTCGAGACTTTGGGACCTCGGTAGCAGGAGATGGAGCCTTCAGAGCCAGCACCTTTGTAGCTAGCAAAGATTGTGCCCCAGCAGCACCACGCGCAGCCTCCATCTTCTGCAACTCTTGCAAAAATAATACAGTCATAAAAATAGCAAACAAGCGGCAAAAAACTTAAGCAAAAACCAATAAGCTACGAGGGAAAAACTAACCTCAGCTCAGCGTGCCTCCGCCATCGAGCGAGCCTCCAACCAGCCAAACTTCACCCCGAACGACTTCATAAAGTGTCACACCAACCTTCTAATATCACGCGAAGTCACTCCCAGATCGACCAGGCTCTCAAGATCTCTTTCCTTCACGTCTTTGGCATGCGGGTAGCCGTCTTGGGCCAGTATCTTTGAAAGGTTGGTGGAGGAGGCAAGGCTCCAAAGTCGACAGCACCACCAACAAAGTTAGAGAGCCTCAAGAAGTTGGCCTTCATCTAAGAGAAGATGCTGAATGCCGAAGGCTCAGAGAGCAACGGCGACGTAGAGCCTCTGAATTGCTCAAGGGCACCCACATAAAGCTCACCTGCCGCTAGTCCATTAGATTTGGCGTCTTCAAGGCGCTTAGAGAGCATGTCCACTTGTGCCTTCAAGGCAGCCCCATACTCCCTCTCGGCACCCACCTCCTTGCGAAGGTTATCGGCCGTCTCAATAGCCTTCAGGGCACGCTCAGTAGCCAATTGCTCGGTAGCCTTTGCACCATTAGCCTCCTTGTTCAGCAAATCAACCTTCTTCTATAGCTCCTCTAGCTTAGCATGGGCAGTGCGGAGGCCACCAACCTCCCCTACAAGCCAAGTCTTCTCGGCCTCAAGAGTTTCCACTTCTTTCTTCAAGGCCTCGATGGCCAGGTTGTGGTCGACCACCTCCCGCGTGCCACGTTCCTCAATGGCCTCCGAAAGATAGTGGCTCTATCAAGACGAATGTTAGCCACAAGTGTAGTAGAGTAATAAAGAAGAAAATGAAAAAAGAAGCATACCATGCATTGCTGCTCCAAGTTCATCCACAACAACTTGAAGTAGTCAACATTCTTCAATTGGTGGAGAAGGCTACCTAACAACAAATCAAGCATAAGAAACGTAAGACAAAAAGCAAGAAAACAAAAGATATAGGAAAGACAACCTCCTATATCATTGTAAATAGCTTCAAAGACATCCACCGGCCCACTTATTATGCTGTCGGAGGCACCTGGAATATCAACCAAAAATTAGCAAGACCAAAATAAAATATAGTGCAGAAATAGAAAACAGGAAGCAAAAAGCAACCTCTGCCGCCATCCAGGCCCAGACCAGATGGGCGAGGAGTCGTGCCCCCAAGCGAAGGCCTCGGAGGTGCACCTAAGCTAATCCGGGTGAGGTCCACACCCAAAGGATCATTAGGGTCTCATCAGTGTTCCTGAGGGCTTTCGTCAAACCCCCTGGAAAAATCAAAATAAGTCCTGATAAAACAGAAAAACATAAACAACAAGGAAAACAAAGCTAAGAGGCAACTTACCCAGATCCAAAGGGCTTGGGGCAGTATTTGAGTCACCAGCATCCTCAGCGTGATGACTTGTGGCCTAAAACCTCAAGCTTTGGAGTGGAGCAACTGTAGAACTCGCCTTCGCCTCGTCCTCGGACACCTCTACCAGACCAGCCGTAGGACGATGAAGGTTAGTACTAGTAGCCTCCCCTTCTCTCGGCGGAGAAGCATCACCACTACCAGCACCTTCAACCACAGAGCCGAAAGACTCGTCACCCAAATGCAGGGCATAGGCACCACGATGGAGGGTTCAGCAGTAAGGGCACCGCCCATTCCTTGGAGGGTGGTGTCCACTAAGTCATCGCCACCAAGATCCAAAGAGGCAACAGAGCACTCACCCCCTGTTCTAGCAGCAATGGAGCCAGAGCCTCCACCAACATTTTTAGCAACCTCCTCACCATCATTGGCGGAGGTAGTCGCGAATGCATCGGTAGAGGCGGCAGCAGAAGCAGCCATAGTCTTCTACCTTGGGCACAACAACCCCTTTTCTTTTCTTCATCTCTGCCGCAGTAGTCACATTCTTGGCGGTGGCCTTCCTTGCTTGTCCTCTATGGACTTGTGCACCTTGGTAGGAATGTCATGTTCCTCGTGGTGGACCCCAAACTCCTCAAAAACTCTGTTAAGCCATGACATTGTACCGGTGATGGTTCATCGTGCCAAATACTCCCTATCAGACATTTTGCTGAGTATCTCACACGCCCCCGCCTCGGTGGACTTCACCAATTTCTCAGCAACCCGACCCTCCTTCTTCTCAAAACCAAAGCGGTAAATGGAACCCCAACACCTTCACCAAAAATAGGTAGGTTGACCATCTCAATAGTCATGGTAGGCCTATTCCTACCAAGGGGCTAGCAGTTAGCCGCCACCATCTCCTCAACCAAATCACGACCTCCAGAGTACCGGCAGGCTAGAGCAAAAGCCTTGTCAAAGGATTCACGACCGTCATCAGTCCCTGGACCTAGGATCCCTTGAGTCAGAGGCCTCATTGGAGTCATCACTGAAGCCAATGGATAGCGGGTATTCTTTTTCTCGTCTTAGTCAGTAAATGTCATGCCACTGGTCCTCAATTAGAACCAGTATTGCATCCAATCCTTTGACCACTTGTTCTTTTGAGCTAAGGAGATCTCCAACTTCTCGCCTTTCTAGTTCCTCCGTGGCATAAAAGCACAGCTTCCATACTGCGCCACCATCAGGCCTTCGCCAACTCATTTAGGCTGGCGCTGGAGCTCGTAGTACTCGCAGAAAGTACCAACGTTGGGCTCCATGCCATAAGACAAGCAGGCCCAGTAGAACTCACTTAGAGTAACAATACCATTGGGGGTAAGATGATGTAGTTGTACCTTGAATGCTTCCAAGACTTGGCGAAGGAAGCGCATCGCTGGGAAGCGAAGGCCGCAAAGGAAACAATCTCTAAAAACCACAACATCAGCGGCCTTTAGTTTAGGAATCGTCTCCCCCTCTGGAGGCTTAACCTTAGCATCACCAAAGCAGCCCAACTACCGCAACTCCTCGATCATGTTCTTCATCATAAGCGAAGGTCCAAAATCCTACGTCCTGGATGAGCCAGCTGTGTCTCCTGCCTCCTCAGTGGTTATCAAATCAACAACGGAGGCCTCAACTCTAGAAAGATCCTCCTTAAGCCCTAACGCCTCCGCGCTGACAATCATACACTCCTCAAACCGCACAGACCACCCACTAGACCTAACACCGAGAAGGCGATGGTATGGCCCAAAGAAGGAAGCCCAGCACAGAGGAGGACTGACAAGCATAGCCACTTCTAAGGCTCAGCAATAGCCTAAAGGGAGCGAAGGCAAACACCAACTAAGCGAAAACTAAGCGCAAAGGAACGGTGTAGAAAGCAACAGCAACAAAAGCGATGGCTCGGATAGGGACAGGGAGAGCCTTCACCTACCGACCCTTATATAGCCCCCACCACGTCGCTTTGACTTCAGGGGCAAACGGTCACGTCCGTTCAAAAACACGTCTGTTTCACAGCCACCGCGGCGAATCAAATAGCGACAAGTCACCAACGCAGCGGTCTGATCTAGGCGTCCTAGGGGAAAGGGGGAAAAGCCTCCACGTGAACAAGAGCCTCCGCGCCTCAAAGCCTGAGGGTTAGGTTTTGAGGGCAACGCACGCCAAGGGGGAAGCCTCCGCGCCTCAAAGCCTGAGGACTATGTTTTGAGGGCAAGGCCCGCCAGCATCAGACCAAGCCCTCAAGGTGGGACTGTTGGGACATGGTTATGAGTCACGGAGAACAAAGTTCACAACAGCAATAAGAACTAATGGCTAATGAGTTTTACGAACAGTGTGCAGGGAAAGGAAGGAGAGGCCTCCGCTCGGGCGATCGCATGAGGCGAAGGCCGGGAAGCTGTGGTGAAGGCAGCAGGACGCGGTCGGGGGCGGAGGCTCTCATGGTACAAGCGAAGGCCATGGCTCGGGCATCAGAAGTGAAGGTCAGGAAGCTCCGGCGAAGGATTCCCGGGTGGAGACCCCGGAACCAGGGAAAGCCCCCGCTCAGCGGCATTACTGGTCCATGGGCCGATGACAGGTCATCGACGATGGCCCAACAGACAAAGGCGGTAGAGGAAGAAGATGCCCAAACTGCCCCAGGGGGCTTGTGTTAGCATAGGAATATTTTGGGAATGTACTGTAACCGACAAGGGGTAGGAAATGTAAAGAGTAGTTCTAGCAAACAGTGCCCTATAAAAGGGGGACTCAAACTCTATACAAAGGGGGATATACATTTATGAAACCCTAATCTAGCTAGGGCCCACCTTTCATTACTCATACCTTCGCCCAAGGCACAAGGCTGGGCGAAGGCCGTCGTTGTACTTCTTTGTCTCAATCGCTGGAAACTGAACTGTCCAACAATCACAAAAAGTGGAAGGGAACTGTTCTTGAAGGAGGAACATGCAGATCCGTTTTTCTCCCTCACCTGGTTAGGACGAATTGGAGTTCTTGATTTTTTTTCTATTCCCTCTCATGTGATTTGAGCTCAGGGTTATCTTTTATTCATCTTAAAATTTCAGATATGTGATAACTTGTTTTTGTACATGCTTTTTGGCAGATTAGTGGTAGCTGCTCCCTTCTGCTTTTGTTCCCCATGACTGTGCCCAGTTCCAAGCAACAACAGAATGCCTCTGTGATTTTCAGGTATGGCTTTGAATCACATCAAAGACCAATTCTCTTATAGCAAAAGCAAAACTGCGGACAGAGTAAATAACACATCTAAAATCGGTGTGACCATTGCAATTAATAAACAGGTTAACGACTGAAACTTTTAATGTTTTTACATCCTCCAATAAGTGTGACAGTCCCAGATGTCCGCTCCTCATGCATATTGCTTGGTTCAGCATATCTATTTGCTGCTATCCTTGTTCTTCCAAACAGGATGGATCCATTTTGGCAGCAGCGGGTGATGCATGTGCTTCCTGCTGGGATGTGGTATGCATTTTCTTAAGGTAAATGCTACCTATAGGAGTCTTGAACACACGTGGAAGGAACCGCAGTTCTGCTTTAGAGTCTTCATCATTATAAGCATGGATAACATCAGTGTTTTGCTTGAGGAGGTATCTGAAACTAGTGCTGATCATGGCTGCTTCTCTCAGGAGACTGAGAGAAATTAGCTTGATTTTCTTCCTTTATCTGAATAGTATAACAGAAATTTGCAAATTCAGCACAATGTTAAGAAGTTTACCTGTTTATTCTGTACAAAAGAAAAACATGAACATGCTCTAGCAGCCTCTGTTCTACTGACTATTTGTTAATTTCTTTTTTTTTCCTGCACATAAGACTATTTGTTAATTTTTTTTCCTGCACATAAGATCTTGTTTACCCATTTTAGCCAACACTCTCACGGTGCAACTGGTCAGCACAACACGCCAAAGAAGCGGTTGGCTGAGCCAGCCCGAGTTCGAGTCACGGCACCATCTTCTTAAGACAAAATCAGGGGGACATCTCTCCCCCTGGTCAATTTTTTTTTTGTTTACCCATTTTAAGTTAAATATTTATACTGTTTATTGCCATTTAAACTGTTCTAACAAAAGATAGTTTTTCCTCACGTGGTAATGTTATTAGTAGGCGCTTAATTGTGACCATGTTGGACATTAAACATAAGGAACAGATGTAGTCATTCTGAAGTAATGGAGCCCTTGCATTTTGCTGCAGTGTTTCTGAAAATAATAATTACAACCGTCTCATCATTATTCATCTGAAAATAATAATTTTAAGTGGTTTATACAAACTTTTGTGAGCCAGTGGCCCAATCAAACTATACTTTATTTCCCTTTGACGACTTGACTACATTTCATTACTGCTGTAATTGGCATGGTGAATTTCCCTAGCAACAGTTCTGATGATCTCTTCACATATGTATTTTAGAATCATGCCATCAATCCCCAATTTCTCAGCATCCTATATGCTACTGTCGTACAGAACAATATTACTGATTTGAATGTGTAGCAGTCTAGCAGACTTGATTAAAGATATTTGCAATTTCATATTGATTAGAATCATGCCATCAATTTCTCAGCATCCTTTATTACCTTTATTGAATGTTTCTTTCAGTGCCACGAGTGTCTGTGTGTCAATTAGACAATCATTATTCCGTTTGTCTTGATAAACACTTGAATCATAGTACGAATGATACAGGCATGCTTAGACACCACACTGTGCTGTCCATGACGATTTCTTTATCAATCATGGAGTATGCTAATATGATCACAACTACTAGTGTCGGCACAGGAGTTTTCCTTCTCTACTTGGTGCTTTACTGTCTGTGTGTTTGGTAACTTGCTCTGCAGCTGACTACCAGAATGAAGCCGAAGTCGATGATGCACTCGCAGAGGCAATGGACTTATCAAGAGGGAGGATCTGTTCATCACAACCAAGGTAATCTGAATTACAGAATGCTACCTTCTGTATTCTACTGCAGGTTTTTTTTTTTTTTGCCCCACTCTATTCCATAATCTTCATGTGATTGAAAGTTTGGAATCTGTTCTCATTGCAGCTGTGGAACTCAGATCATGGCCATGTGCTTGACGCCTGCAAGGATAGCTTGAAGAAGCTGCAACTAGATTATCTCGATCTCTATCTTATTCACTTCCCAGTAACATGGTGGTGATCCCCATGACCTCCAAGGCACAGTAATACATTAGCACACCACTTTATATACCTTCACTCATTGGGACATTTTTGGTTTCAAGCAGGAGCAATTGCAAGTGAGGACAGGAGCTTGCATATGTATGTAACTATGATGTGAACATGTGAGGCTTTTTATCTCTCTTAAAGGGAGCAATGCAATCTGGTTACAAATGTAACTATGTATGTCTGCAAGATCAAAATATTTGGAGTATATCGTGTTAACATGTGCTCTTATTGGTTCATTCTCGAATGGACTGTGTCGATTTTATATTGCTAGCAGTTCCATATGGATAGCTTGATTTTGGAGGCATTTTTAATAATGCCTCCATTAATGTTTGAAGGCGTTGTACAGAACGCCTCTAAATAGTATTTTACGCAGTTAGAAAATGCCTTTAAATATTGATATTAAAAGACATTTTGAAAAAATGCCTCAAAAGACATTTTACTTTCATGTTTTAGACGGTGTTTTAATAAATGCCTCAAAAGGTCTTTGAGGGTGTTTTGACCATTCTTGGAGGAATTTGTAAACGCCTCCTATAATGGGATGAGCTATAGTCAGGCTACCAAACAACACCTAAATTCTACCAAGGTTTAGAGATTATTAAAATTTTGGCAAAGTCTTCATAATAAACTTGATCTCTAAACAAGCAAAGCATATAACATAGATAATGTAACCACATAGTTAAACTATTATAGTTGCAAAAATTAGATAATTAAGCACAGTCTAAGTGATTGTGCTCATGAAGATGCTACTCCTAGCCCCATGCATGTCACGTTCAATTGGTACCTAAAAACCAAATAAACACAAGGGTAAGTAAAACACTCAGCAAGTACAATTAGAACCGGAAGAAGAAATACAACATGTGAATCCATGAACGAAGAACCAGAACATGTGAACCTCTGGTAGACTTGCTGCCACTTGATCCTTTTGCACCGGCTTTTCTTTGATGTGAAAATTATGCCCATTGAAGTCGAATTTCATGCCTTGTGATATGCCAAATTTGGAATTTGGAAAAAGAAGCAATGATATGAAGGCACATATCAAGATAAATATTGAGTGATCCTTCCATAACATTGAAACATACCAGGGCCCTGTTGTACCGTCAGTAAAGAATCACCAAAGGCTTTAACATGTTTCACCTCCATGGATTACAATATTTCTAAGCTGAACAAGATAATCATATTCGGCATTAAATGTTGGTGCATATGTAGTTTAATCAGCTTGATGTCTCAAACAATACCATTGTAAGAAATAATGATTATGCCAACGCCTTGGCCTTCTTTGCAAGCCGATTAATTGAAACAAAGCTTCCATGGGGTACAAATCAGGTAATTGATCTCATCTTCTAAATCAATTCCATGCTCAATGTAACACCCTCAAATTTGCTTCTCTTGAAATAGAGCTAAAATGATTTAATTTTGAATTTTTATACTCATGAAAACATGGAGAAATAATAAATTCTCATTAGATTAAAATTTATCTTAAGGTAGAAACGTGTTTGTTGCATTCATGCCGGTCGCACTTTGTGTTTCTATGTGCAATGTTTTTTAAATACGTTTAGGAGACGAATATCTATCTCTAGGAATTTTCCAGCTTCTTTCTGGAATTTAATTCCTACCTCCTTCACCTTAATCTTTATGTTCC
This sequence comes from Miscanthus floridulus, assembly GCF_019320115.1. Lineage (NCBI taxonomy): Eukaryota > Viridiplantae > Streptophyta > Magnoliopsida > Poales > Poaceae > Miscanthus > Miscanthus floridulus. The sequence goes on along the minus strand of NC_089583.1, from coordinate 30,964,375 downwards.
AAGTTCTCAACATTCTTTTTATGAGCTACAATACTTTATTTGGGTTCATCATGTTCTAAAGTATCTCTGGGATTTTTCCCCAAATTTTCAGAGGTCTCGGAGTATTTTTTCTGGCTTAAATATCAATTCTGGACTTTTCTAGAATTATTTTATTCACGAAATTAATTAATTCCGAAAATAAATAATATATCTTATTTTCTAACCAACTCTCAAAGCCCATGTGCAATAATCCTAATAAATCCTAAAGGCCCATCCATTTATTTACTAATGGGCTTCAATGATTATTTAGGTCCATTAGTAAATATGAAGGGTGCAACATTAATTAGTACCATATTACTAGTTAATGTAGATATGGGGAGTTTTTCTCCCTATAGATATGTACCAAGCCCTTGGACAAAGCACACTAAAACTACAGTAAGGGGAGCCCTTAGTTTGGGAAATCCCTTATGTAGTAAATTAGATTTTTCTTCTCTCGCCGTCGCCGTCGCCGTCGCTGTCGCTGCCGCGCTGCCCGATGTCGTAAAACCATCGTCGACTGCAAGAAGGCCCTAGGTGAGTTCGCCCTCTTCTCCTCTTGTTCCATGTGCTCTCGGCTCATCAAACCGTTGCCTCTAGGGCCCAAACGAAGCGCTCCAGGGAGCTTCTCGCTGCCGGTAATGGAGCTCCGTGGCGCCGGTTTTCTTCTTCGGCCGATGACCCTCTATCCCCCTCCTTTCTAATCTGGGCCATCCAGATTTAATCCAATGGTCCAAGATCGTTGTACCCCTTTGTCGGGTTTATTTGCAAAAGAGCCCCTATAGTTTCACGTAATATAACCCGTAGTCCATGGCGCACTTTCAGAATACGTTTTCCTATTCCGAAAGCGTAGTTTCTTTCTAGTAGGTTCAGAATATATTTTCTCTTTTAGAAAGCGTAAAATCCCTCTGTTAGATTCAGAATACGTTTTCTTCTTTTAAAAACGTAGTTTCTTCGGTTAGATCCAAAATATGCTTTAATCAATTTATAGTTTTACCACTAGTCTTATTTAGGCCATAAAACCTTCGTTTTAACTCTGTTTTGATCCATTTAAGTTGCGTTAGATTCGTAATTGAGTACGTTATATATTGAGAATTGTCTTTCGATATTATGCTTATTTGTAGCTATATATGAGATTTGACTTTCTGGGCTCACATATGGTGTGTATCTGGTTTTGATCTTAAAATCGGGTGCTATAAAGTGGTATTAGAGCAATGCTAACTATAGGATGCAAGCCTAGTAGAAACCGGTGGTTTTAAGGTTTAGAAGTTGCTATAAAAACCCTTGCTATATGAACCTTGATATTTTCTTCTCTACTTTATATCTACCATTGCTATTCATCTCTACCTTGTGCTTATTTTAAAGTCTTTGTTCTCATATTCACTCCTTGGTTTGATATGCTTTTAGAACTGCTAATCACCACCTTCTTGCGTAATCTGAAGACGAGTCTTAGGATTGTTACCTCTAGTACAATGAGGACTATAGTATCGCAAGTTGAGTCAATGATTGAATTGTGCACCTTTAGTGCTTTGTTGAATTGTCATTATGCTTCTGCTTGTTTTGAATTTTTGTAATGATTGCAATGATCTTGTTGGGTGTTCGAATTAATAAAATAAATAGTCGGATTTTGGTTCTCTCCTATTTTCTCTATCGCGCCTTTGGAGCAACCTATCTTTATCAATTTATATCTCTGTCTTTGGACTACCAAAAATCATGACAAAATTCTGGATGACATTAGACTTTAATATCTTTCTCTAACCACAAGAATCACCTTGATAGCTATGTTGGTTATGTAGTTATGAAAATCATAAGACGATACATTGATGCTATCTGAAGCCTAGAATAGTTTCTGTTGTGCACTACTTTTGACTACCTGAACTGCAGAATTTGGAAAAGTGTTCTATAAGGAAATTGTGGAGAGTTTGATAAGCTTTCCAACAATATAAACTGTATCTCTATTGGATTAATAGAATAAGAGGTACAACTATTGTACTGCGCTATTGTTTTTCTGTTCGCGAGGAATTTTAGATTTCTTGTTCTTGCTCATACACGAGAGTATCATTGGGATGTCAGAACATCTTGATACTAGTTAGCTCATCTCAAAGAAGGTGCGAGCTACCCTTTTTGTGTCTCCTAGTTTAATTTTTCTTAAGGGGGTTAGCCAAGTTGAAGAATTTGTAAGACGAAGTATCATACGTTCGAGTTTGCGCAGCGGAAGTGTGGTGAGCCCATAACCCACAGGTCCTAGGATCAAAACCTTTGGAGGAACAAATACCTTTGGAGGAGATCAATAAGATGTACAATCACGCTTATGCCAACTATCTAACTAAGAAGGGTCTGAATGCTCAAGGTGCCATATGAAGTTCAGTTATGCTCTCTAGCTCTCACTTGGAAGAATTGGTTAATCTGATAAGAAAGGTGGTACCCAGAGGATGTATATCACTTAAGGGTTTCATCATCCAAAGTAAGTATCCTTTGCTTGGCTGATAAGTTATTGGATCATCTATGAGGAATGGATGTATTCTTTAATATAGCTCTGCAATTCAAGCTATCCTCAGTTGGGAGTCTAATCTTCAACATACCTAAGACAAGTAGGCACTAATGATGTAGGAATGAGATATCTAATAACTATAGATGGTTCTATGGAGTCTCAGGAAATCCCAATGATATACTAAGCAAGACAAGAAGGTTTGGATTGAAGAAAGTTAATGATGTGATAGGAACCCACTCAAAGATGTGAGAGAAACTCAAAGTCTTTAATAATGAGGTTTGATTAGAGGTTCAAGGGAAGTTTATCCAAGACCATCAAGATATTGATAGTGTTACTGGAGAAGGTTTAAGTTGGGATCAAGAGACCTCAGCTAAGTATTTGAAGGAGTAAAAAAAGAGGTTGAGGTAAAACCTATGTATTAGCTTTGCTAGATCTGGACAAGAGTTTTTTATATCTACTATGATGCACCTTATCAAGGTGTGGGATGTGTCCTTATATAAGAAGAAAAAAATAGAGGTTTAAGCAAGAAAACATGAGATGGAACATTTGACGTATGATCTGGAGTTATCCAATGTGGAGCATGGAAGTGCTATCTTCTGGGGTGTAAAAGTGACATCTAAGTGGATCACAAGAATCTAAAGGACATCTTCACTAAGATGGTTTTGAGCTTGTGACATTATTGTTGGATTGAAGCCTTCAAGGTTTTATGACATGAAAAAGTGCTATCACTTGGAGAAGCAAAAGTCGTTGTCGATGTCTTTAGCAAGAGAGAGTTATGCTAAGAAGATTCGAATGACACCATAGGCTAAGAATAGTCATTTGAGAGTTGAGCAACTTGATCTGAGCATTTGAAGTCATTAATGTTTTAAAGTTGGCAATAGAATCTACTTTAGACCAAGAAAGTAAGAAGTCTCCGTTGGAAGGTGAACATATGAAAAAGAGGTCTAATAAGTATGGACTAAAAAGAAAAGGTGGCCTAGTGATTGAAGTTACCTGAGTATTGTTTGGAGTATCTGTTAGAATCTTGGAATTAGTTTGGCTAGATACTTTGGAGTAAGGTTAACATGTATGCAAAGTAAAGTGAGATCCTAATAAAGATGATGGAAATACATGAGGAAGTAGAGAAGAATCCAAAGGCAGAGAATCTGTATCTCTTTTATCACCATCTTCTAAATCTCGAGGACGAGATTCATCTTAAAAGAGGTAGAATTGTAACACCCTAAAATTTGCTTCTCTTGAAATAGAGCTAAAATGATTTAATTTTGTATTTTTATACTCATGAAAACATGGAGAAATAATAAATTTTCATTAGATTAAAATTTATCTTAAGGTAGAAACATGTTTGTTCCATTCATGACGGCCGCACCTTGTGTTTCTATGTGTAATTTTTTAAATGCGTTTAGGAGACGAATATCTATCTCTAGGAATTTTCCAGCTTCTTTCTAGAATTTAATTCCTACCTCCTTCACCTTAATCTTTATGTTCCAAGTTCCCAATATTTTTTTCATGAGCTCCAAATACTTTATTTAGGTTCATCATGTTCCAAAGTGTCTCTAGGAATTTTCCTCAAATTTTCGGAGGTCTCGGAGTATTTTTTTTGTGGCTTAAATATCAATTCTGGACTTTTCTAGAATTATTTTAGTCACGAAATTATTTAATTTCGAAAATAAATAATATATCTCATTTTTCAACCAACTCTCAAAGCCCATGTGCAATAATCCTAATAAATCCTAAAGGCCCATGCATTTATTTACTAATGGGCTTTAATGATTATTTAGGCCCATTAGTAAATGTGGAGAGTGCAACATCAATTAGTACCATATTGCTAGTTGATGTAGATGTGGAGTTTTTCTCCCTATAGATATGTATCAACCCCTTGGGCAAAGCATACCAAAACTACCGTAATGGGAGCCCTTAGCTTGGGAAATCCCTCGTATGGTAAATTAGATTTTTCTCCTCCTTCTCTCGTCGTCACCATCTTCGTTGCTATTGCCACCGCGCTGCCCAACGTCGTAGAACCGCCGTTGGCCGCAAGAAGGCCCTAGGTGAGTTCACGCTTTTCTCCTCTTGTTCCCTACGCTCTCGGCTCGTCAAACCGTGGCCTCTAGGGCCCAAACCAAGTGCTCCGTGGAGCTTTTCGCCGTCGGTAATGGAGCTCTGCCGCGCCAGTTTTCTTCTCTGGCCAGTGACTCTCTCTCCCCCTCCTTTCTAATCAGGGCCATCCAGATTCAATTCAATAGTCCAAGATCACCGTACCCCTTCACTGAGTTTATTTGCAAAAGAGCCCCAGCAGTTTCGCGTAATATAACCCGCAGTCCATGGCGCACTTCCAGAATACGTTTTACTATTCCAAAAAGCGTAGTTTCTTTCGAGTAGATCCAGAATACGTTTTCTCTTTCAGAAAGGATAAAATCCCTCTATTAGATTTAGAATATGTTTTCTTCTTTTCGAAACGTAGTTTATTTGGTTAGATCCAAATACGCTTTCATCTATTTACAGTTTTACCACTAGTCTTGTTTAGGCCATAAAATCATCGTTTTAACTCCGTTTTGATCCATTTAAGTTGCGTTAGATTTGTAATTGAGTAATCTACATGTTCATCCTACTATTAAATATATTTTTAACTTTTGAAATTCAAGGTTAGATTTAATCTATTATTTTATTATAGGAAATCTTGTTTAATTCATAATTTTTTCGTTATAGCACCGATTAGAGTGCTTTTCGCGTCTGTGTCTCCGTAGTAACGTGTAGAACATCTTTAAAACCTTTTTACCTATTGTTTATTATGTTTGGTGTATTGTTCTAATTTATTTCTATTGTTTGCTTCGTGTATGATTGCATGGATGCTTGTGTGATGTTTTATGATCATGTCCAGTGGGTGAGCTATACGCGGTGAATGCAGAAGCAATTCATTGAAGGTTTGGACTAGAAGAAGGATTTGAGTTTAAGGCAAGTATATCATGGGATCATCCCTGTTATCCTATACACCTTTAATTATTTAATTCATACTGCATGTGTCTACCTTGATTACCACTAAGGATTTTCTAGTACTTTGTACCTTGTGCCTTGATACCTATGGGGTATTGCATTGGGTAGCATGATGCTAGTGCTTAACTACAACTATGATCTTGTAACTTGACTAATGGAATATACAATAAACATTAAAAGATATTTTTAGCAACATGGAACAAGGGGGCTAGAGCATTGGGCTATTTTATGGTGCTCTAGATTCCTCTCCGTAAGGACTTATCTGTAAGCGAACATCCGGGACTTACAGTACAGCTGTGAGGGCTACATGGCTCTAGCTTTAGCTCAGTATGAGAATCTTTTTTAGCTTGTTAGTGGTTACCTTTATGGCGCAAGAGGGGCTCCGATAGGTATGATCTCGCTCTGTCAAGAGGGTGCACTTTGATTTCTTGGTATTTTGTTAGTCACTTCTCGGAGGGGAGTTCATGCTTATTGATGGGGAAACCTAGCGGCCCTAACTTGTTAGACGAACCTTTGAAAGGCTTCATAGTGAACCCTACCGACCTTCCTTGGTAGTGGGTCAAGAGGTTGGCTGCCTCGGGCGAAAGGGTAAATCACGACTCATATTGAAAGTGTACAACCTCTATAGAGTGTAAAACTGGTATATCAGCCGTGCTCATGGTCACGAGCGGCCTTGGACCCATACGGAATAGATGATGAACACTGATGATACTGGTGATAAAGATGCTCATTAATGATTAATTGTTTATGCTATTCATTATTCATGTTTACCTGATCATGTGTTTAGATGGGCTTGTGAATAAACTCGTTGCCACCTAATTGCTAAAAGATGACTCATTAAAAGCTAATCACAGTAAACCAGTATCAACCTTTTGAGCCTCATGAACCCCATGTTATATTTATTGAGTATGACATGTACTTACGCTTGCTTTATTTTTTTCAAATATTTGGATAAAAATCCTGGATGGGTACTAGATTGCTAGAGTTTGTAGGAATTATGCTTGCTATCGACCAGTCAGTTGTCCCTGTGGAATTGGAGTCTTCATCCGAAGATCAGAGTTGTCTTTCCGTTGTTTGTTGTCTAAGATTATATCCTTTATACTAAGTACATTATATATTGAGCATTGTCTTTCGATATTACCCTTATTTGTAGCTATATGTTAGATTTGACTTATTCCTGGCCTCACATATGGTGTGTATCTGATTTTATTCTTAGAACCAGGTGCTACACTCAACAACAAAACCAGCGAGAATTTGACTTTTTAATGTTTTTAGTGGTTCAAAGGCCAAATCATACTTAATTAGTGTGTAAGCCATTTACCGATCCTTTTTGCTAAGGATAGGCCAATATAACATATGCTTAGTTATATTGTCCTGGCAAACAACGGTGCATGTACTAGATAGTAAACAATGTATAACTATATATGCAGCTTTGAAATCAATGTTTTAGTTCTTAAATTCTTTTGATAATCTAAGATATATTGAGTTTCATGAGGCAACATAATATTCAGTTGTTCAAGAGAAAACGTTAATAGCCTCATGGAGAGCTTCATTTAACTCTAGCCTTCCAAACATATTGTTTGTCAGTTCCAGTCATTAGAAAAAAATGTTAGAGTTGCAATACACATTTATTGATGTCTCTTCTAGATAAGTTCTTGTACGTGGTTTTCAGAAGTTGCAATTTTAGCCTCATATTTGAACTACAACACACGTTAAAGAGGAATTTGTGATTTACAAATGTCTTTGGCAATAAAATCAACTTGTCATAAATCTTTAGTTATTAAAACAAAATATAATTTTTTATTAATAAAACTAGAAGCATACCCCACGTGTTGCTGCGGGAATTGCGGATTAATGGATTGCGTGACATGTTGACATGGACGTCTTACTGATGTGGACACTACAATTACATGTGCTAGTTGATTTTAATTTCAAGTGATGGTGCATTGTTGAGGTGGACAGCTTGCATGTTGAGATACATAGCTAGTGAGGTTTAGGATTATAAGAGATATAGATTTTTAGGTAAGAGCAACTTGCACATTGGAAATCTGGAACAACGTGAACATCAACATAGGTTTGGTTAATTGCACCGAACCAAACCACAACGACGACAAACTTCCATGGTTTTGTTGTGTTTTTCCCTTATAATCCTATAGTTTAGTTTATGCATACATCTATGTACATGCTGTTTAATACAACCATACAACAAATCATTGGACCATGTTTTAATTTTAATAGTGTTTGTTATTAGGCGAAGTTGGCTCCAGTATTGATACATGTGATCGAACAGAGATATCTGTAACATCGTAGAATTTGATTTGCTAAATTCTGGCCATGGATTAGCTAGATAGTAAAATTGCTAATTTTAATTTCCTTTCATAGTTATGGTTCTTATTCATTATGTTTTGTAGGAAACGTTAAAAGTATTGTGTTTTTTTGTTGGATGAAAGTTAAAAGTTATTATCTCAATTTGTCATAAGTAAGCTAAGAGTTTTGCATTTTTTTTAGATACAGCCCTAGCACACATCTACATAGAGGACGTTACCGATCACAACCATAAACATGTGTGTCACACAAGTACATATCTACTAGTAACTTAATAGTTTAAACATCTTCGATAGAATATAAACCACAGTACAGGTATTTCAACAAGTTTTCCCCAAACCATGTTTACGCAATCCGGTTCCCAACAAGAGTACGCAACCAACGAAAACAGTCCAAACCTCTCAGTCGACATACATACAATGTCTACAAACGCAGAGCCTACAACAACATGCTGACTTTGTGTCTCCACGCCATCAGCATCCCTGCACCTCAGTCTTCAGCAATCACCATCAGCTTCACTAGCATCCGCACTGCTCTGAGTATGTTTCCCTGCAACGGCTGCTCAACATGACCACCATCAGTTTTACACGTCTGCCTCATCGCCCTTACTGTTCTGTTGTTCCACGTCAGCACTGGTTGCCATCCTTTTATTATTAGGACGACCATCAGTGCCAACGTCAGTGTCACCCTTGCGCTTCTGGCCGGGCTGCTGGCCTTCCTCTTGGATTCCAACCACAACTTTGCCACAAGCATCAGCATCTGTATCAGCTGGGTTATCCTTATGATCCTCAGCATTGTCACCCTCTTTGACATTAAAGCTGCAACCAACTTCATCTATCTCCATACCATCGCCATCATCCTCCTCTTGGTCATCATCTTGGAATTCCTCATCTGTGTCACCACCACCATATGGAACCTCCCTGGTGGTGTTACCTTCTTCGACTTTCAGTTGCAGAGACTCAATCACATCCATTATGTCTCGGTTGATCTTAAAGTAAAAATAAATATCACCAAGCATATGTTAGGGGCTCTACAAGTTTGATCTATCACACTTTGACAGATATATGTTTCGATAGATTGCACCTGTGGATCCGCTAGGAAGTCGCTGATGTCAGTTCCACAAGATGGGCATCTGTTCACGATCTTCTGAGCCCTCAGAGTACGACCGCCACTGCTTCTTTCTCTCACGGAGGACTGGTTATCATATGCCCCCAGCAGACAAGTCTTGCAGAAGTTGTCACCACAGGGAGCAGAGAGTGGTTCTGTCATCACTTTGTAGCACATAGAACAGCTGAAGTCTGCAGGAGAAGGCAATAAAAGTAAAAAACAATTAATTGTTGTACAACACTCAGCATGCGCAGTACTTTAAATTCAGTCAAGCTACAAACACAATCTAGCAAAATTCTTGCTGCAAAAAAATGAATAGAAGAGAAGAAAAGATAACCATTCAGGAGTCTTTTAGCGTTAGACATCTTATCACTCCTTGCTCTTCTCCGGACTTGTTTTCCATCCTTCCTTCTCGTTGGTGGCTCACGCATCCATTTCCAGTAGCCTTTGTTCTCCTGTAGCAGTTAATATAAACTAGTCAAATAACAGTTGAGTGATGCTGCAAGAAGCTAGGAACAGATGATGTACATACATCGTAGCCCCATGAAGGTTGCTGATCATCTCTCTCATTTATATCAGTTGCACCTTCTAACTCCGGAATGTCGGGCAATGGCCTTGGTCGGTCACCATGACCATCACTGACAATCAAAGCCTATTGTGTCAGCCAGGACTATGCATAGTTTTTTTTTCTCTCTAAAAGTTATGGTACAGTACTACAGTCTAATAGTCGAAGAAAAAAAAAGCAAGTGTTTTGTCAAACCTGGTCCAAGGTGCTGGTTCATTGTCACAGCGTACAAAGAGATACCTGCAGACTTTGAACTTCCCCTATGGAAAAGGCAGAAGCACAATTAAAACTTTTTCATAAGCACAATTAATTTGTTAGCTGGAAGGTACAAGCATGGAGTTTCTTTTCTTTTAGAAAAAGGACACTGTTACGTCCCTTAGCATCATTCGATGCATACAGCCTTACGAAAGCATGGGGCTATATGCATTACACGTGAAAATCAAGTTACCTGAATACCAATCTTCCTCCAACATTTCTCAATTCTGTAAATACCATCATACCTCACACCCAATTTAGGAGCATACAAAGTGTTTCTCTTTATGGGACCTATCAAGAGAATGTAATAATGAGACAAAAGTTCAAAGATAGCAACGGATAGCAAATTATCTCAATATTAAACAGTTCATAAAACCGAGAAATGGCCATATAATAATAATTACACCAGGAAAGTCAATAATATTCAAATAAATACAGCATCGGTAGACCATGCAGTATAACCTACTTGATGAACATTATTGTATAACCTACTTGATGAACATTATTGTAGTTTCAAGCATATGCATATGCATGCCCAAAGAAAATAAACATACGTACCGCACAACCCGAATAGGGTAACCCTTCAAGCAGCTTTTTCAAAGAGCCTCATTCATCTTCACAAATGTTTGATCGAAACATTGCTCCTTATTTGTTCTCTTGTTTCCACTTAGATCCCTCCCGCCACTGCATTAGTATAAATTGTTATTTTATGCACATTTTAATATAGTGAAACATATATGTGACTAGACAAAACAAAACAGTAGAAGAGGATTTGTAGTCAAATTATCAAACCTTCCAGTATAAACAAACCAATCTCCGTGGTCTTCATCATCTTCATAGCCTCCGGATAAGGCGACTGACTGAGCACCAAATCTGCTCTGGCCAGCAATTCCAGCTATATGAGGCAAATGAGCACCCCATTGTCTACATTCAAATCTATCTGTCCATTTTCTCCAACTCGGACGCTAGTTTCCCGAATGGGGTCATGTTCGGGAAGGATCGGTCCAAAATGATCTTGTGCAGTTGTCACAAAAATCTTGCCGCTCGAAGCATTTGCTTTTCCAGCTCGCTTCGCCCTTTCAGTTGTATATGCCCTGTTGGGCTTATCAACATTCGTTATGTAATGGCGATGCTAGCCAGTCGAATTAGTAGTCTTTGACATCCTGGCCTTACGGATGGCTTCATCCATTTAGAGTTGATTATAGGTTGTTCCACCATTTTGGATGGGATCGGTTTACAACATTTTGCACACGCCCGTTTTCCCTTACGTGCCCATTCATTGAAGCACTTCAGGCAAAAATTGTGGCCACATGGTGTCTGCAAAATAAAAAGTGTATTACTTATGGTATGAAATGAATGTTTAACGGATGATGGTAAACAATGGAACAGAGGTATTATAGCTACCCGAAGAAAAATACACAAAGAAACAATATACATGTTTGAACATAAGGTCAAATATGTCATTAAGAAAAAAGCATGGCTACAATTTCCAAACACAACTTTGCATAAAGACCAGTTGAAACAAAACATATTTCTAACTAATCTAACATGTTAAATTTTTTTTGACAATGCTACCTTTAGCAAAAATTCATATTAGCTCATTTCCCCATGAACCGCTGAACTTCAAATTTTAGATTATGTCACAACTTAAAGGTAAAAAACTCTAAGGGTTTGACACAGTGTCAAAATAATATAGAGTTTTTTACAAGGAGCAATATAGAGGTGAGATGTTCTGTGGACTTATAGTATACATAGTCTATTGAACAATAAGGTGTAAATCAAAGGTGGTTGCTTGATTAATCTAATGAAATAAAAAAATGCTGAACCATTACTAAACATACAATAGAATTGGCAGAAATTTCTACTTATGTCCTTGTTGACACTGCAAATAAAATATCCATTGATCATGGTCTAGAGAAATTCTCTTCTCTCCTACTTAAGAAGTAGGAGGCGTTCCTCGCTCGCTCTGCATTTTGCCCCCCCCCCCCCCCCACCCCCGCTACCGGCCCCACGACATTATATCGCTCGCTAGCCATCCATCTAAAACCAAAAACAAAAAAAATAGTGGCCTCTGCAGCCCCTAAGCACTACCAACTTGCCCTAACCATCCCACCCACCCACCATCCCACTTTGCCACGCCGCAGCGCCACCAGGCTCAAATCCTTGTTGAGTGCACATACAATGAACATTGATCATAGTCTAGTGCAATTCTCTCGTACTTAGAAAGTAGGAGGCATTCCCTGCTCGCTCCTATGCATTTTTCTCCACCCCACTACTGCCCCCACCACGTTTCTATTGCTCAGCAGCCCTCCATCTGAAACTAAAAAGAAAATAAAATAGAACCACCCGGAGCTCCTCCGCGTTGCTGCCCTACCCCGCCGTTGTGCACGCTCTGCCATGCCAAAGTGCTGCCCTGACGTCATGCCTCACTCTCACACCGTCCCCCGCCCCTCCCTGCTCTGCATGGTAGGCACCCCGCTCCGCCGTCCCAACGCCCCTGGCACCCGGTCCCCACACCTCTTCATCCTACAGGATTAGCAAAATATGTTGGAACTTCGAAGGTCGTTTTCTGGGGGTGAGTCAGCCATCAAGTTGGTGTTCCATGCAGCGGCGATGGTGCCTACGAAGTGCGACGCACTGGATGCTGAGCCAGCCTCCTCCCTCCACCTCCTAGCCTGTTCCACCAAGATCTCTTGTGCAGTGCGGCAGCCCCTGTGTCCCCGTCCTCCCTTGCTGTGGCTGCTGCCACTGCTGCCCCAGACACCACCTCTCTGTCCCTCCCCCGTGAGGCGGTCAACTGACAAAGCTGGCAAACCCAGCTCTACAGGAGCTTGCCCTGTATCGTGGATGCACGGTGTCTCCATCCTCATCCCCTCAGCAATGGCGAGGGCATCCCCATCTTCATCTCCTCAATAACGGCAAGCGGCCCCGGCCCCTGCCTCAACGCTCTCCTCATGAGGATAGGTGGCTTGTACCCCATGCAGCCAGCAGCACGACATGATAGCAGTCAAGACAAGCCCAAATCCCTAGCCCCTCCATCATGATGCCAATGGTCACTTCTCAAATCGCTGCTCCGTCCTCCTACCTAAGCAGGTACTATCTCTTGCACCTGCGGATTTCAGCCCTCTCTTGTTTCAATTTCACTAGATCTGCTAGCTTGTTCCTACATGCATGCCAATTGCTACATGCAAATTTTTTCTTGGGTTTCCAATAGTAGTTGTGTATCTTTCTTTTCCTAATTATGATCAACATTACCTGATTTATTGTAATTACTAAAGGAACCAGTAGCCGGTACTAAATACTTGTCAGTGTCCTGCTAGTTAAATCCAACTGAATTCAGAGATACCCGAATTGATGGTTTGGTAATTAGTTCAGTTCAATACATTCTAATTAGTATTAACTAGTGCTCTTCATTTGTCATATTGTAAATTTAGTATTTCTCCATTGCAAACTTGAATGATTAGATGGGCTATGTCACAAGAAGAAGCTAGCTGTGAAGGTCATAAAATTGTTCAAACATTTATGTGTCTAGACATACATAATGTAAGTGTGTTGAGAAGCTACATTTAGAAGCAATTCATGTTTCAGAGTTTGTTGTATACTATAATAAGTAAAGGCCAAGGCATTTGATGCCATCTTTGGCTGATTTGTTATAGTTGCTTCTCGCCATTCTTCTCTGGGACTTTGATTTAATCTTCATTCAGAAAGAAAACTTTGATTCAATGCGCTAGGGTGTTCTACGGTATGCCAGATTGTTGTTCTATCATTGTACTAAGATTTCAATGATTAGCCTTCACTTTATTTTTATCTACTAAAAGGAACAAAAAAAAAAAATCACCCAATCAATGCTTAAACCTATTTTATTTTGTTCTACTGAATGGAACAAAACTCACTGATTATCTATGAGCTTTTTCGCTGAAAGTATTAATCAAATTATCTGTGATGTCATGGGTACAAGGATGAAGCTAGATGATGGTCGGATAACAGGCTAGGCAGAAAAGTTTTTCGGGGACTCAATGACGACAACATATCAATGACACATACAAAGAGTTACAGGCTTACAACAATATATATACAATATCAAGGTGGACCCACAAATATTCCTTCCAAGCTTCATGGCAAAATTTATTTAAACTAACAAGGACATTTCTTAAATAAAAATAATAATAAGACACAAACCAAAATAAAAAAATATTCACTCATCTTGTTAAGAGGCTAACAACAAAGACAAAAACAAAGTCTAAAAAAACGTCGAACAATTAGATGACTATTAGGTGTGTGACAGCAACTGATTTTCCTGTTTCATGCTAATTTTTCATTTTTCAGCATTTGGATGCACAATAAATGCATATAGATCCATCCCATGGTGAAATATTGGTACATGTTACTCTGAATAAGAGTTTGCCAATATGGTGCAGAAGTAGGGGAATGACAACTCATTATTATGAAAATTGGTAAACAAAGGTTGTCAAGTATATGAATATCTGAAAGATGGAGTGCTTGCCTATTTTTGAAATTAATTAGCATTGATTGATGATCTACACCTGCATATTGAAGTCAGTGGCAACTGAAAATACAATGCTCAATGCGACACACAACATGTCATTTGATATGGTACATGCTCACAATGAACAGAACATGATAGGAAATCATACAAGGTCATAATGAGCAGTATATGGAACCTAACTATACTAGTACTACGTTCATCAGCGACTGTCATCAAACACTCACAAAGCATAACTATGGAACTGTAACATGAAAAAAAAACAGGTTTGTTTTTTAGGATGGCATCAATTTTATAAGGTTCGCCAAGGGGCATTACATTAGAAACTAGGTCACCAGTCATTAGTTCATATAGCCTACGAGCCCAAAATGGCAAAGGATGACGTCTGTACATAAAAGAGAGCCCGGCCCCTAAAAGTAGCATTGTTGTATTCACTACCGGACACGGCTGATTTGCTGAGTGCAAAAAGCTTTGCCGAGTGCTTTCTGTCGGGCACTCGGCAAAGAAACTCTTTGCCGAGAGCCGGACCCAGCGGCACTCGGCAAAGAAAGGCCATCGGCAAATCTGCCTTTGCCGAGATCCGGACACTCGGCAAACTTTAGCCGTCGGCAAAAATTTTCCTTTGCCGAGTGTCGGGCGCTCGACAAAGATTGGCCGTCGGCAGAGGTGGTCGGCGTGACGGCGGCCACCTGCCGTCAGCCTTTGCCGAGTGCCCCGCCGTTAGGTACTCGGCAAAGGGTTTTTATTTTTATTTTTTAAAATTCTTTGCCGAGTGCCCTGTGACCTGGCACTCGGCAAAGGCTTCTTTGCCGAGTGCCAAGGTTGGCAGTCGGCAAATTATTTTTTTTTATTTTTTTCGTCCCATTTTTTTCTGGGGCCTTGGTAGAGTAATTAAAACTCCATTTCAAAATTTGGGACAATTTTGAGTTTTTTACTATATTTCCTTAATTATTTTTGTTTTGTTGAATTTTTTCGACTATTTCAAATTTGAACTGCATGTACATGAAATAATGGAATTTGGTCATTCAAAAAATGGTATTCATGATGTTTGGCGTATGTTGAGGCCGTATCCAGGAACTCGTATGAAATTACGAGCATCTTATTGTCGTAACATGACGATGTACTTGTGGGGAAAGTGTATTTAAATTATATAAAATCCAAACGATGTCCGAAAATCACGAAACTTGTCGAGGTGTCTTGTTATCGCATGTGGAGGCCGTGGTAAAAAATTGAGAAAGTTTAGAGCAAGTTATGACGTCGGATGTCTAAAAGCCAGACATCTCCCATGGCACTAAAGTTGAGAGAAAGGGCAATAAATGAAAGGCATAGATGTCCCAACACCTTTTAGTTCATTTTAGTCCAGTTTTGTGCACTAAAGGACTAAATGACTAAAGAATTTTAGTCCACTTTTTGTCCAAGTGTTTAGCTGTTTAGTCCAACTAAAACATATTTTAGTCTAAAATACTTTAGTACATAGGAACAAACACCCCCTCAGCTTTGCTACATTTTTCCTAAAAAAAGAAAAAGCTTTGCTACATTTAGATCAAGAACCCCGGACTATTTTACAAATCCATCAAGGCCCTTCCACCAAATCTTTCACTCGAGATCTTTCACAAATGAAACCCTGTATTTCCTTGTATTCTTTCCCTCAACGCCCTCTCCCTACTTCACCTACACGCAGAGCACGACGGACAGAGCCGCGGTCGATTCGACCGCACCTGGCGCGGCCGGCGGCAAAGGTCAGGCCGGTGAGCGGAGCCAAGCCTGCGCGGACCCACGTCTGTACGCGGCTTGGGTTGAGGTGTCCTGCAGTGGCATGGCCACATGCGACGGCAGCCATGGGCAGGAGCGCCATGGCTACGGGGTGTTCTGGCGAGGAGGCGGCGGCACCAGGGAAGGAGAGTGTAACGATCCTTCACTACTGAGTAGCAATTACAAGGGTATTTGATACAAATTGGTAAGAATTAGAGGGAATTTAGACCGGGAGGAGCAGGAATCAGGGTAGCAGCAAGAACAGCAAGGGAACAGGGAGATCTCGGACAGAGGACTCGAGGAGGAAGACGGGTTCGGTTCTTGTTCGATGCGCCTGTAGCTGTCTCTCCTGTTACTTGTAGTCTGGCCATCCTGGTATATGGGCCGAGGCCTGCTCATAAGCCCCACACCTTTGCGCAGTATTGCAGCACACCAAGCCTAGTACCTGACAGAGAGGGGCATGTGAGGAACAGAAGCTTAGCACGATCAGGTGGACGGGATTGGTAGGCGTCGGCGAAGGCTCGGAGATGGTTGGCCACGTGCGCAGCGACTACCAGTTCGCGGCGACGGCGTTCCCGTCGTTTGGACTAGCCTCCCGCGAATCTGTACATAGGGTGTGTTCTACATGTCAAGACGATGTTAAGACGCGGTGCAAACGGGAAGACTGAAAAGGAAAAGGGACGGCCTACGCTCCAGCGGCAATGGCGGGGGCGGCCACGAGATTCACGAATTTGTCGCTTACCTTCGACGGTTCCCGGCAAGACCACGTCGCTGGACGAGCTAAAAACCTAGATCAGCCGTGGTAGCAAGAAATTGGAATGGGAGGCACTGGTGTGGGCGAATTTAGAAGGGGAACAGAGGGCGCGGCCGCGGTGCTGTGTCCACGGATTTTATAGTCGCGACGGCGAGGTAGGCAACAGCTCGGCCAGGGCTTGCGGTGGTCTATAAGCCACGTCGGGGCGTCCACTGGCGCATGCGTTGAAGGCGCGGTCGCCTTGGGACGAGGCGAGACAGCAGGCCGAGGCAGAGCGAGGACCGCCGTCGATGGCGGCCTGGATGGGCAGGCAGTAGGCACTCGATTGCTCGGCCTAGGGACGGGGCGACGACAGAGGCGTGGCGAAGGGCGCGAGCACGGATAGGCGATCGGACGTCGCAGGATCGGGCAGGGCGCGAGCGCCGGTTGGAGCAGCGGCGCGGCGGTGGCAGACGCGCGCAGGGCAGCGAGGCCATTGGCCACGGCGGCATCGTGGGGCAGAGACGTGGTGCCGCGTGCCGACCGTCAGCTGGGCGACGTCGCGGCGCGGACAGAGACAACGACCGAACGGGATTTTTACCTGCAGGTTTTGGACGCACTCGTTTGCAACGGGATCAAACATTCTATACCAAAGTTGTTCACTACGGTAAGATCTACGATTTACGTTTAAGGATCAAGATCAAGCAGCAAACGGTTTGTAGATAAACTGCTGCGAAGAGGAGGCTGTCAGGCTGTCCTGGACAGCCCTGTCAGATCCCGTTCAAGAGTGTTTAGGGCACGGTATTGGTTTGCAAGAACACCACTAAACATCTAACCGCTGTAGGGCTCATCTACTAAGCTCGAGATATAACTGTGCTAAAGGCATCGGCCTCAGTTACTAAGTAAAAACACGAGAACGCGGCTGGACAAAGTGACTGCATCTGCGGAAAACCGTGGCTTAGAAAATGGCTCAAGTAAAAAGAAGGTTTTCAGAAATTTGTTCAGTTTTGGAGCTTCAAAATAAATTATTTTAGACAAAAACAAGCCCAAACTTTTATGCTATGATAAATTTCCTAACCTAAACTACACTTTTTATATTTGAAAAGTTTGAAGTATTTTAATAAAACATTACTCCGTATTTAATTAACAATCAAACATGCAATCAGACAATAAAAAGGATCCTTTTATTTTTACCTATTTTCTCATTTTTCTATTAACAACAAGCACATGAAACTTTGATAAGAGTGGTTTGTTACCTAAATTAGAGTTGTTTAAACACTCTAGTACTGTTCTTTTTTTTTGGTAGGAAACAAGAGGAAAGCAAGTGAAGTTGCCAATCAGAGTCTACCTATCAGTGTGTCGACCTCATCTTCAACAGTAAAGAATGCAGATGGAAATCTGCTATGTTCATGTGTTTGCACTTGTGCTGGTGCTGACGTGGCCCTGTGGTAATAGACTACAAAGTGAGACAACAGCGGTGTACTGCTAATCTGGAATCTGCTATGTGCCAAAGTGTCATACTGCGCAGCAGGTGGACCAAGTGCCACACTGCCACCATTGCTTATATGTAGTTATGTGTGGTTGCCTACTACTTTGTACAGGTTTTAGAATATTATGATATGTGATCGTGATCCCTACTTAAGTTCCCAGTTTTCACCTGTTTCCATAATCTTTCAACCCATACTTGTCCGTCTCTGAACACATACCGCTAGCACCTGATCCGGGCCTTTCCGACCCTGATCCCATTTCTCGATCTTAAAATGTAGAAACGGAAACAGGAAGAGGGTTTTCCTGCCCGTTTCCGTCCATTTTCAACCCTAGGTGGTATTGCTTAGGACCTATGCGGCTGGTAAGACCAATGATTTAGCCAGTCCTGTGAACTTGCCTCAGAATATAGCTAACTTTTACCTTGCTATCCCTACCCATTGACACATAAGACTCATGCTCTATCATTTTTCTAGGCGGTTCCACTCGAAGGGAACACACTTGGGACACAAGGTTCTCCACAAAAGGCCATGCTCTGGGCTAACATGAGAACATTTGATGCAGAGGCTTCTGAGGCTGTAACCCATTTTAACGGGCTAAAAGACACAAAGATTTTTCAAAGGAAAACTATTTTATTTCCATAAACAAGTTTACATATGGTTTTTCCTCCTATAAAACCCCAAGCACTTAGCACAAACCTGGAGGTGTAAAGTTATAAGCCCCGGGTGATCACGGACACCTCTTTTACTCTATATATTACGGACTAGACTATAGGTGGAAAGTGGAGCAGTGGTGGAGGTGTCTTATGGTTGTGTTGGTGGCTATGTCGGTGCTATCCCGTGTCGAATGCATGCGCCTGACTTATCCTTTTATAGCCTCTCAAGGAGCATTCTTTGAATTATTTGCCTTTACTGTTGGTGGACACCGAACGGTGCTGCGCTCTTCAACAATGCCCCTGGCTACATTGACACATCTATTATTTCGATTTTGCATTATCTTTGTGGCACACACTGTTTTCACGTGGCTTTTCATATGACTTTTTGATATGGTCTTCCACACCTGAATCATTAATATTACAAGCATCAATCGAATTATAGAAGTAAAAATATTCTGGCAGGTATTTGGTTTTCAAACTATGTGTAAACTATAGGTATTTGGTACATATATACTGTTTCAAAAAAAGGGGAAATTTTGCTATAGGACATCATTAAATACGTAATATGCTGATGGACACCGCAACAAGCGAAATTTGCCTAGTACCATTACAAAATCGTGTGCATTTGCCGTAACACACCGCGCCTATTATTTTATTCATTTCTCGTATTCGGGGAGAGAAAAGGCGGAAGAAATGACTTTGTTGCCCTCATCTTGAACCTCCAAATGTTCATTTATTTTTGCCCTAACACATCGTCGCTGCTGATTCCACTGCTGCCTGCAGACGCTAGCGTCTGACGCTCCCGTCACCAACATAGGCGAGCTGCTCTGGATGCCGTGTCCGGCACACGAGGCCACCAGGCAGCAGGTCAACATCCACTGCGCCTACTGCGCTGTCGCGTACTTGCAGGTGGGGCGGTCGAAGTTCCCCTTTGTACATTACTACTACAGATTTGGACATCACTGTCGGTCTTATCACTATCGGATTTGTGAGAACCAACAGTGATGTACCTTCACTGCCGGTTCCGAGCTTGAAAATGAGAAAATGATTGGGGTTGGACTAGAACCGATAGTGAAGGACCACATCACTGCCGGTTTGTGGCTTGCACCGGCAGTGAGTTGACGGCCACTTATCACTGCCGGTTCTAACCAAGAGCCGATAATGATTTGGTACTCGGTTCAAGCCAAGAACCGACGGTGATTAAATAGCAGTACAAAAAGCTAGCACCATCCTCTCCTTCCTCTTCTCCTCCATCCCGAGCACAGAGACGCGCGTTTGGGTTGCTCCCACCATTGTTGCGGCTGCTCTTCACCATGAAGCTAGCTCTTGGATTTGGAAGAATGGCTTGATCTTTTTGCTTTAAGGTTAGTAACAAGCATCCACTCCTTTGATTTTGCTGTTTAATTAGCATTGTTTTGATGGCTACATTGCTTGATTCTCATTCTAGTTCTTTCTCCATTCTAGAGAGCACTTTTCTAATTGGACTTTGTGCAAGGCTTGTAAGCAAATTGTGATGAATCCATCATCCAAAAGATTGGTGTCTTTGAACACATTTAAAATCATAGCTAATTACATGGTGGTCAAGATCATTGTTAGTATGTGATGCTATAATTAGTTCTTAATCAGAGTAGAGTAGATTCTTTTACAATTTTGGTGAGCAAATTAATCCATGTGTCACCTACCAACACATTGTTTGGAGCTATATTGTTGTTCATGGTCATGTCTCCAATTTTATTCTTTTTTTAAAAATTAGTGTCTCCATTTTTATGTTGCATCGAGTAGAATAATTGTTCTTCATTATTGTGCAATAATTGTTTTTTTATGGGGCTACGATTTTCAATTTATATGGCCAGGCTATCAATTTCAATTTTCCAATAATTAGTGTAAAATAATATTTTCCAAAAATAGGGTGACTAAATTAAATAAATGTAGAATAAATGGTACTTTTGAGTTACTACTGTTGTTCATGAAGCTCGACTTTTTATAAATTTCTCTGTAATTATTGTCATAATTTTTTTTTGTGCATAGATGGATCGATAGTGGATGCATCTGTCCTGAACGGACAAGCGGTACATGCATGGTTTCTGCTAGTTTATCACCAATGCCAAAGCCCATGCTAGGAATGGCAACCATGTTTTCTACCCATGCAAAGATTACATGTATCAAAGGAAATGGGCTCAAATCGAGTTTCTATGAATGCACTTAATTACCAGGGGGTTCATGCCAAACTGTACGACATGGACTATGCATGGCGAGGTTGGTGTGAATGTTCCGTAGGAAAATGATGATGATGTGGCCATGCCTGATGTCGTCATGCCTGATGTAGCCATCCACAATGCTGACCAGAAACCCGGTGTCAACACGAAACATATGGCCACAGTTAATGATGTGTTTAGGAACACGCTAGCTGACGACACCGAGGATAATAATGGCATTTCTCCGCTGCTACATAATGTAAAGACCGGATGTCTTAGTGAAAGACAGCTGAGAAATCTAGAGAAAATGAGACAAGATGGTAAAACACTGTTGTATAAGAATTGTCCAATGAGAAAATTGAAAGTCGACATCACGTTGTTAGAATTCAAATCAACAAACGGATTGAGCGATAAAGGCTTTGATCAGTTGTTAGGTATAATAAGAAAAATGCTCCTAGAAAAAAAAATTGTTGCCAGAAAAGATATACTTGGCCAAGCAAATGATCTGCCCCATTGGTCTCGAGGTTGAAAAAATCCACACTTGTTCCAATGATTGCATATTGTACCGTGGAGACGAACACAAAGACTTGGATGCGTGCCCCAAGTGTGAAGCTCCATGGTACAAGGAAGGGCCATTAGATGAGGGTACCAAGACCAGAAGAGGTCCTATGAAGGTCGTTTAGTAATTCCCTATAGCTCCCCAGGTGCATAGGCTGTTTGCATGTGCAAAGTCAGCCAAGCAGTTGCATTGGCATGGCGAAGAGCGTAAGAAAGATACAATGATAAGGCACCTCGCCAATGGGAAGGACTGGAGGACAGTCAATACTGTGTTCTATAAGAACTTCGGTGGAGAGATAAAGCACCTTTGGTTTGGTTTAAGCACAGATGGGATGCATCCTTTCGACCAGGTTAGAAGCAATCATAGCACCAGGCCAGTGACGCTTTGTATATACAACCTTCCACCTTGGCTCTATATGAAGCGGTCGTACATCCAGATGTCACCACTAATCCAAGGGCCAAGACAACCTAGGAATGACATCGATGTGTTTCTAGAACCAGTGATAGATAAACTAGCGGAGATGTTTAAAAAGAGTGTGGAGGATATTTGAGATGAGTACAAAAAGGAACATGTCATGATGAAGGCAGTACTTATCGCTACAATCACCGACCTGCCAGGTCTAGGTTGCTTGTCTAGAGAGAAGACAAAAGGCTATACTGGATGTGTTGAGTGCTTGGACGACACCGATGCGGTATATCTGCCAAAGAACTCAAAGATAGTTTATATGGAACACCATAGGTTCCTAACTCAGGATCACCCTTACCGTAGGAACAGAAAAGATATTGATGGGACTATTAAGAAATGCTTACCTCCAAAATATCAAGACGGGCATGCAATACTTCGAGAAATCAACAAACTAGAGGTTGTCCTTAGGAAGGGGCATAATGCAGTAGCAGCACCTAATGGGAGCGTCTGGAAGAAAAAATTAGTTTTCTAGAAACTACCTTATTGGGCAGTGCTAAGTGTACGCCACTGTCTTGATCCCATGCACATTACTAAAAACATGTGCGGTAACATGCTTAACACCTTGATGGACAACGGGGGGACATCAAAGGATTCACTAACCACAAGCCTGGACATGCAACACTTGGGAATTAGGAAGGAGCTGCATCCCATGGTGCTAGAGGATGGCCAGTTCGAACTTCCGGTTGCGTTGTGGACCTTGAAGAAGGAAGAAAAACGTGCGCTTATTTCTTTCTTCAATGAACTCAAAGTCTCGATGGGCTACTGTGCGAACCTAAAGAAGCTAGTGAACATGAGAGAACTAAAGTTCAACTATGGCTATATGAAGGCCCATGACTATCATGTCATTATGACTCAGCTACTTCCTGTTGCCCTACATGATATCCTCCCCACAAAGGCCAGCGCCCCAATCATAAAGCTATGCTCGTTCTTCAACATGATCTCAAAAACGTCATTGATGTGTCCACGCTAGACCAGCTATAGCGAGACATAGCCAAAACTCTCATTAGGCTTGAGATGCATTTCCCGTCGACTTACTTTTATATCTCAGTGCATCTGCTTGTTCATCTTGTTAACCAAATTAGAGCCCTTGGCCCAATGTACCTGCATCAGATGTTCCCTTTCGAAAGGTTGATGAAAGTTTTCAGGAGGTATGTTAGGAACAGATTCAGGTCAGAAGAGGGCATGGTTGAAGGATGGTCAACGAAGGAGGCCATTGAGTTTTGCACATATTATCTGGACATCAATAGGGTCAGAGTTCTAGAATCTCATCATGCAAGAAGACGAGGTGGCAAGGGAACGATCGGGGAAAAATCTACCACAATAGATGACCCCATTTCTTTCAGATAGGCACAGTTCGTTGTTCTCCAGTAAGCAGAGGATATGATGCCATACATTGATGAGCATATGCAATCACTACAAACTTTGTATTCGAGCAGGTCACAGGCTTGGCTTGATAAAAAACATAAGGAGAAATTTATCAGCTGGTTGCGATGCTGTTTGATTGGAACAACGTTGGGTAATCAGCTGGATATCTTAGCCAAGAGACCTTCAAGTACATTGCTTAAGTACCAAGGGTATGAGATCAATGGATTAACATTTTACACAAAAAAGCAAGATAGAAAGAGCACATACCAAAATAGTGGTATTTGTTTTGATGTTCACGATGAAAACGACAACATATAGGTGACGTACTATGGTTTCATAGAAGAGATATGGGAGCTAGACTACAGTCGGTTGAAGATAGCTCTTTTTCACTGCCAGTGAGTCTGGCTCGAGGAATTCACCACCGACAGAGAAGGGTTCCCTACCGTTGATCTCACCAAGACAGCATACAAAGACGACCCCTTCGTCCATGCGAAAGACGTTATGCAAATCTTCTATGCAGGGGACAACAAGACAAAAGCAAAGTTAAAAGTAGTCTAGAAGGAAAAAGGAAGATTGTCAGTGTCAATGGAGTGATGGACGAAGAAGACTATAGGGGCTATCAGGAAATGTCTGTTTTCAGGGCGAACGTACCCCTACCTATCCTTGAAGAGGGTGAGAAACCTGCTTACATCCGGCGTGGTCATAGTGAGGCCCTCATAGTTAGACCCAATGAAGATAGTTAGATTATTAATAACTATGTAATCATTATTTGTACCAATAATTCACACTGAATATCTAATTTATATTTTGTGCGCATCTCTATAATTTAATTATTGACTATGTAATCAAATATTGAGATGATGTTCACAAATACTATTATTTGATAATTATAGGCCATTAATTAATTATCATAGAATTAAATAATCAAGACATAAATTTTTGTGTTATTTTAGAATATAAACAAACTGCATTATTTCTATTAATAAATAAAGAAAGAAAAGTAAACTAACCGAACTCCCTATTCTAGCTCAGTGGTTAAGGCCGTGTACTTTGTACTTTGAGACCCGCGCTCGAATCCCAGGCAAGCCAAACTTTTTTCATTTTGCATTTATTATTTAGTAGTGTGTTACAATGGGATAAAAGAAAAAATAAAACTAATCTAACCAAACTCTCTTTCCTAGCTCAGCGGTTAAGGCCGCACACTCTTGACCCCATGACCTGTGCTCGAATCCCAGGCGGGCCAAGATTTTTTTATTTTTCATTTATTATGTTGTAGTAGTGCGTTACAACGGGATAAAAGAAAACGTACAACTAATTCTAATGTAATCCCTATTCTAGTGCAGTGGTTAAGACTCCAAACTAAGAACCCCGAGACCTAGGTTCGAATTCTAGGCTCAGGAATTTTTTTATTTTTTATAAAAAGGTTACAATGGCACGCAGCCCAGCTGCTGGGTTTCAGCATGGCAGGGCCCATCACTATCGGTTTTGGTTTAAAAACTGCCGGTGATAGGGTTCCTAGAACCGGCAGAGAAGGCAACCTTCATTGTCTGTTTTTAAACTAAAATGGACAGTGATGTCTAGATGTTCCTCATAAGCCAATAGTGCTCCTGCTGACCACCACAGCAGGAGCACTGCTCCCACCTACCTCGATAGCTTTAGTTCAAAAACAAAAACGTGCTACGACTACTAGCCCCTATAAAATGGCACTCGACCGGGAGCTAGCCTCTCAATAGCCAAGTCTTGCCACCCTCTTGTTGCTTATTTCTTACTTCATTCTCTATCTAGTATACACATCTATGGCCTCTCTAGGAGAAAGCCCTCGACATACAAATTTCAATAAGCATGGTCATCCGCAAGGATGGTGCACATAAAAGGTACTAGAAGAATGTTTTTGAAGATAGAGCAACGCCGAAGCTTGGGGACACAGTGAGGTTGATAGAGTCATCCTATTCGGTGTGCTCTAGACTGTCTGACCAGAGTGGCATGGATTCATCGCTGCTCGGCAACTGTCCCATGTGCTTTGGATTGTCAGTCCAGAGAGGCATGGATTCAACAGTGTCTAGCAACCCCTCCACTTATCTCCCGAAGGCGTAGCTCGTCATCCATCTCTAGCATTCTCTGGCGGCTATTTGACCCTACCTGGGTGCTAGAAGAATGCTTCTGAGCTGGTTATCTTATAATGTGTTTGTACACTTCGACTGTAACATTAACCTAGATGGAATTAGGTTTTTGTTATCGTATATTTAATTTTAGTGTCATGTCTTTGTTATCGTATATATAATTTTATTTCAAGGTTTATGTTATTTTATGTTGTATTTCCATAACCAAAATATATATATATTGATGTTTGTATCTTCAAATGGCAATGCATGTATGGATATTTTACATATATAGCCCTAATAATTAATTATCTACCTTTTTTGGGTGGACGATGGTGTTTTGTACCCATATATGAAATTATGCAATTGATACAAAATTTTTGTACATTATTTGAGCATCAAATAAATATCACAGGAATACTATTTTTTCATAAGCAATGACCTTCATTGCAACATGCATGCATGCATTGAAGTACGTGCTATCAGCCACATCACTGTCGGTTTTCATACAAAACCGACAGCGATAAGGCTGCATCACTATTGGTTTCATTACAAAATCGATAGTGATGGACACCATTAGTGTCGGTTTTATTTTAAAACTGGCAGTGATGTGTCTATCCCCCTACAAATAGGAACCAGGAACATACACACCCACACAACCTCACTTCACTCTCATTTCTCAGTTTCACGTACTCTCACTTCTCACTCTTTTCACTCTACGTGGTCATGGCTCCTAGATATTTCATTGCAGGTATATATATGTTCTCCTCTCACATTGTAGCTATGTTTATATGCATCGTCGATCTATATTTATTTAGTTTGCGACATTTTACTTGGCATATTTTATATAATGCAATATATATTTTTCTATTCAAATTTCTTGAATTTTATTAGGTGCAATGCAATATATATATTCTCCCCTTCCATATTATAGCTATGTATATATATGCATCGATCTATATTTATCTAGTTTGCTACATTTTACTTGGCACATTTTATATAATGAAATATATATTTATAGTCATATTTCTTGAATTTTATTAGGTGGGATGAACAGACCTCCCCCACCACAAGAACCAGGTTTCCACCTTGGCGATGATCCATTCGATCCTGATGTGGCCATTCCAAACCACCCTATTCCAGCTATCGTATGAAATATTTTCCAACATATTATTTCTGGATGCTAATTATTTAATAATTGTAGTTTAAATTCCGTAATAAGTGTTGTTTCATAATATGTATCGACTCATTCAAATAATATCATTGTTGCATATGTCATAGACAATAGCCTCGATAGAGTGGCTACAAGCAGCACTTACCTTGCTCATGGTGTCGGACATCGTTGAGAACACGGCATCTGCTGATGATGGTCAAACTTGGACTTGTGAACTAAGCTTCTACATCCCTTCGAGGCTACCATCAGGGCATAAAAAATTTATCCGGTGGATGGGATCATGAATGACTAGCAGGAGAAGCATCCAGTTCTCTGCCATGCGCAACTATTTGGTGGCACTTCAGCACATTTGCTATCAGGTGTCCGATTTCTCGCACTTCAAGATAGAAGCTTTGCGTGCTGGTGATGTCCTCATTCCGCAAGTAAGTGAATACTAGACTAGCTACAACCAAATGGATGTGGTAAAGTCGATGCCACTAATACATGAGTCATGGTTATTTATTGTATTGTTATTGAAATAACGAGCTCTCATTTTTTGCCCGCTTGCAGGTGGTGCTCCATGATAGTACCTATGCTGCATTGGGCCTGTCGACCATTCTAGACCAAGCTACGAAGTGACTCGGGTATGACTGGAAGTACTGTACCTGGAACCTCGGCCAGCACACTACTGTAGGACGCCACTTCTGCATAAAATTTACTAACGGGGCCAATGGTTGTTCAGTAGGTTATATTTATGGACCACCATGTCACCGATCTTTTGAGGCATGAGAGAGTGCAATCGTACAAGCATTGGCCTTCATCTATAGCTGTGGTTATAGAATCCGTGACATCAATTACCATGCTTGGATGTAAATGTATGGTGCTATGCATCCACGCCTGAATTAGTATTTGTTTAGGTGTAATTTGCAAGGTTTAAGTTTAATTCAGCTTGTGTTTGTCATGTAATTCATGTGCTGTGGAACAAGAACTCTAAATTTTGGAGCCATATTGGTCTCAAACTTTTTCTTTGGCTTGCACGTGGCAAGGGTGAATAAAACACCAAGTTTGGGATTTTCCAAAGATGGTTTGGTACTTTCTTTGATTTAATTGAATTTTCACGTGACGTCACCGATTAATTAGAGGTTGAACTGAATCTACTCTCAAAATGATCTGGAATGGTGTCAAACTTTTCCATAGGGTCTTATGTGTCCTAGGGACCAATTTTTGGTTGAGGCGGATGCAAAATTCTAGTGTGCCCAACATATAATTGGGCCTGTTTTGTTCCTTTTAGCACAAAGAAAAATATAATAATAAAGAAAATGATTAGAAAACCTAAAATCTTGTGTGGGGCCATAATTTGGGTGTACATGCATGCAAAAAAAATTTGAAGCTATTTTGGACATAGGTGGTACATACCTTCTTCACAAACCTATAGAAGTCGTCTCATGTTACAATGACTAAATACCTATGTTCCCAAGGTTTATGTGGTTCATATGCATTCCCGTATCATATTGGTTTCAAACTTTTTCTTAGGCTTGCACATGCCATGGGTGAAGGAACCACCAAGTTTGGGATTTTTCTGAGATGGTTTCGTACTTTCTACTGTTTAATTGAATTTCTGCGCGACGACACCGATTAATTAGAGGTTGAACTAAGCCTACCCAAAATGATCCGGAATGGTGCCAAACTTTTCCACAGGGTCTTATGTGCCCTAGGGACCAATTTTTGGTCGAGGTGGATGCAAAATTCTAGTGTGCCCAACATATAATTGGGCCTCTTTTTCTCTTTCAGCATAAAGTAAAATATAATAATAAAGAAAATGATCAGAAAAAACTAAGATCTTTTGTGGGGCCATAATTTGGGTGTACATGCTTGCAAAAAATTTTTGAAGCTATTTGGACATAGGCGGTACATACCTGCTTCACAAACCTATAGAAGTCGTCTCATGTTACAATGACTAAACACCTTGGTTCCCAAGGTTTCTGTGGTTCATATGCATTCCGGTGTCGTATTAGTCTCAAACTTTTCGCAGGCTTGCATGTGCCATGGGTGAAGGAACCACCAAGATTGGGATTTTTCTAAGATGGTTTGATACTTTCTGTTGTTTAATTGAGTTTCTGCGCGACGTTAACGATTAATTAGAGGTTGATCTGAACCTACCCAAAACGATCCAGAATGGTGCCAAACTTTTCCACAGGGTCTTATGTGCCCTAGGGACCAATTTTTGGTTGAGGTGGATGCAAACTTCTAGTGTGGCCAACATGTAATTAGGCATCTTTTGTCCCGTTTAGCACAAAGAAAAATATAATAATAATGAAAATAATCAGAAAAACCTAAGATCTTGTGTGGGGTCATAATTTGGGTGTACATGCTTGCAAAAAAAATTCAAGCCATTTCGACATAGTTCTAATAGGAATATAAATGCTTGAATTTATTTAGTTTTAAAAAGGAAATATATATATATATGGGCAGAAACTGAGAGTGATGACAACTACCACTATCGGTTTCATTTTGAAAACCGACAGTGATTGGTATATTTTTAAAAAAATAAAAAAAATGTGCCCACCCTTGGGTTCGAGCGTGGGTCTCGAGATCTAGAGTAGTGTGCCTTAACCGCTGCACTATGATAGTAGTTGCATTAGCCTTAGTTTTTTTATATTCTTTTATTTTGTTATAGTGTAGTCAGTTTACATTCAAAAATAAAACAAAATTAATTTTTTTTTACTTGTCTAGGGTTTGAACCCGGGTCTCGAGCTACATAGTGTAGTGCCTTAACCACTTCTCTAGGATAGTAATTGTGTTAGGTTTAGTCTGCTATTTTCCTTTATTTAGTTATAGTGTAATTAGTTTATATTCATAAATAAAACAAAATTAAAAAAATTGACCCGCTAGGGATCGAACTCGGGTCTCGGGCTCCTGAGTGTAGTGCCTTAACCGCTACGCTAGTAGATGAATCAGTGGAGGTGCGTGTAACACTGTCGATGAAATTTGGTCAGCAGTCTACCGAGGAGTATGCCTACGGTAGTAGATGAATCGATGGACGTGCGCATGAGGAAACCGGATGGTGACACAAAACGCAAGAGACAGTTGTTAGACAGGTTAGGGCCATGGGCTTGACATAATACCCTACGTCCTGTATCTTTGTGGATTGTATTGCGTGTATTTAGAAGAAAATGAGGGGGGTCCCTACCTGCCTTATATAGCCTAGGGGTAGGGTTACATATCGGTTGTTTCTATCCTGATCGGTTTACAAGATAGGAAGTTACACATATCACGGTAATCTAGCATATCCGAGCAGATTTCCTAGATCACCGAGGATCTTCATGCAGTCTTGCGAGGTACGCTAACTTACGCCGTACTTCATGCGGCATCGTCTTGCACGCTGGGCCTCGACTAGCGGTGTGGCCCCTACATGGTCTCATGGGCTAGGCCTCCCCTAGAGGCTCGACCTATGTGCGGCACTATGGGTATCGAGGGTTATACCCCCATAGCTAGTCCCTAAGCACCTTGTATCCACCGAGCAATGTCGTCTTGAGCTTGTCCGAGCAGTCTAACTAGTTCTCGGTTGTCAAAAGTAAGCATCCATCTAGATTGACTGATAGCCAAGTTGTTGAAACAAGCATCCGAGTTGTTGAACATGGCGTTCAAGCTGTAGAAATCGATGTCCAAGTGTTTCAAACTGGGAGCTGACCTCAGGCTCACATGAAGCTTCAAGGTTTGCTGGCAGGATGCGAGGAGCTCAAGTAAAAAAATTTGAAGTCTTAGCCAGTGAAGTGTACACACTTAAGTGCCTATTGCGATGGCTCTAATGACGTGGTCATTAGGGCAGAGCGGGGGCATTAGATGGTAGACTTGATGAAGTCAAAACACCATGGGAAAAAGCAGTACATGCACTGCAAGGTGCAGTCTAAACAATGTAGTCCTCGAACCTACTGAAAGATGATGAAGGAATCTTGTAGCAGGGTTAAAGAAAAATATCCAGACCAGACAATCAGTACATTCACCGCTAGGTGAAGTATATACACTTAGTCCTCGAGCCTAGCACTAGGTGAAGCAGTCTCATGATGCTAGGATCCAAAGAGGCAATCTGCGGGTGCTGAACCCATTTCTGTCTTAGCTGAGAAAAATAGTACAATCTTCGCAAGATTATGTGTACACACATAGTCCCCGAGCCTAATGGAGGATGATGAAGGTATCTTGTAGAAGGGTCAGAAAATATCTTGACTCTGTTGAAACGACATGTAGCATTGGACTCCATTTCATCACTCCACGTTGAATGTAGTTTGACGTGGTGGCCTATAAGGCCCACTCGATGGCCCAACGACACGTGGAGGTTTTGGGGGAGAATGTGGCGGGGGAGGTGCGGTTTCCCAAAAATCCTAGAAGGTGAAGGGTCAAGGGTCAAACAGTTATAAGAGTAGTGCAACCCCAGCGCACATTCCCTAGCTTTCCTTTGCCACTACATCTTCTTCCTCACCCCCACACCACATCACTCGATAACTGCTCTACCATCGAAGTAACTGCAAGCTCATAGTCTTCTCTAGGCCACAGATCTATTATATGGCACCCAAAAGAAACCACAGCACCTCTAGTAGGGCATCGCTCGAGCACAATGGCACCAAGGAATGGGTGAGCTCCATCAGCAACCAGTTGGTGGTGGATGGCGTGCTACCCAATAGGGTGATGATGGGATGGCATCCGGCTCATGGTGAGAGCTTTCCTACCCCCCACGGTGATGAATTAGTGGTCTTTGAAGATTACTTTTATTGTGGAGTTGGTGTTCTGATCCATCCATTCCTTCATGGGTTGATTGACTATTATGGGATTAGTCTCTGTAATCTGGGCCCAAATTCCATCCTTCATGTCTCTATCTTTATCCATTTCTATGAAGCCTATCTTGGCATTCTTCCACATTTTGATCTCTTCCGCCACTTCTTCTGTTTCAAACCTCGAGGAGGATCTGGATCTAGGATAGTAGGTAGTGCATACTTGTAGCTTCGAGATGGGATGGTTGGCCAGTACATCGCTACCCCGTTGAACACAAACATGAAGTATTGGGTGTAGTGGTGGTTCTACATGCCACAGGGGGAACACCATGTGGCATGTGACATTGATTAGATTCCTATGAGCAACACCAAGTGGTCGAAGAGACTAGGTGTCAATGGAATGGAGCAAGTGAGGGAGCTCTTGACATTGATTGACCGAAGAAGGGTGGATGGGGTCATAGTAGCGATGAATCTCAGTTTTCGGTGATGCCAGCCCAGAAAGGAGAGGACACGTCCCGCGTATGAATTCCATGGGGATACTGATGGGACCCAAGAGGTGCCCGATCCAATTGACTGAGATGAAGTCATGCGGTGGGTTGGGGTGTTGTTTAACCTCACGGGTCGCTGTAAGATCGACGACCAGTAGAGGGCCTTTAGTGTAGGGAACCTCCCACCATGGGTAAAAGTCTTATTTCTAGTTTCCTTTAATTCCTTTTTTGTTGTAGCATAGTCATTCGTGCTCTTGAAGATTCGTGGGCAGGACTAGGGGTGTACTTCTCGGTAGTGCTATCAGCTGACTAGCCAAGGGGTGTTGATGCTTAGCCGAGTAGTCCCTGGCATTGGGCCAGCTCAAAAGCTGGTGGGGACAGCTCGGATGATCACGATGATGGAGATGGAGGTGAGCGGATGTGGCATGTCCGTGAGAAACTCGAGGGGCAGGGGAAGCGGCCTGCGGGTGAGGATCCATTCCTAGAGAGAAGAAAAATGGGAGGGTCATCCTGTCGAGAAAAGCGGCTGGTGAGCATCGGCGCTCCCACTCAGCACCAGAGGCGACAAATGTTGGTTTGGAGCTCATCGAATGATGATGGGCCAGTGGCACCACATTCTCTGAGGGTTGGGACACCCCCACTAGCTGTGCCAGCTAGAGCAAAGATGCGTGAGATACCATGGATGAGGAAAAGCATGGCGGCAACGCCAGACAGTGTTTGGGTGACTTCAGTGGCAACAACGCATGAGGCACTAGAGGCAACTGCTCGAGTGGTCGCTGGAGTCCCTGAGAGCACAGTTATGCCCCCCCTGTGGCAGCAGCGCGGGTGACCACCACAGATCCTAAGACCACCTAGGCAGTTTTGGTGGCAGCGGTGGAGATGCCGAGTGATTCCGCTGCTGGCCAGACTGGTACTAGGTGGGGGCACTGGTTCCAGTCTGTGCAGTGGGAGTCCCAATTGCAAGTGCCTTATCTTATTTGACATATTTCTTCTATGTGGTGGTTTATTTCTTGATGAATTTTTGTTTGTTGAAGTGCGAAATCGATGGAGGACCTACAGCCTTCTGGTGCCGATGACGGAAGGCACACAAAGGAGCCACAAGCTCCCCTTGCCAAGCCAGAGCAGGCTAGAAGAGATTCAGTTGCCCCCACCATGGAGCAACTGACGGCTGCAAGGTCGACCACCCGTACTACGGAGGAGCCCTTAGCAACTGGACTGTCCTCGATGGCGGAGGTGATGCTCGGACACCCTGTTCGAGCATGGTAGCAGCCGAGGAGGGTGCCTTTGCTGGTGGCCACCATTGAGGTCGAAGAGATAGTGCGAGAGCCCACCCCACCTCCCCAACTTCTCTGCATGGTCATTCAGCGCGGTGAAGAGTTTGAGATACTAAAGGAGGGGGAGGCGAGCACGGAAACAAAGAAGTTGAGGGCCAATCTGACATCAATGATTGGCCGTATTAAGGTAAGCTTGAAGAGATCTTTTTTGTCCCTTGAAGAGCGTAGTCTGTTAATCAGTTTGTCCTCTACAGAATGTGATGAAGGTGTCCGAGCAGCGCCGGCGATAGCTGGAGGAGATGACTCCAGTACTAGAGGTCAATAATAGTCTACAAGAGTCAGTGAACAACCTCCAAGCACACCTGCTTCGAGAGCGCCACCGTAGGGAAGACCTGGAGGTGAAGGTTCTAGCGTTGGAGAAGGAGGATCAGCAAATGGAGGCAGAGGGTCAGTCGATGGCCAAATAGCTTAGCTATAGCACTGATTGGCAAAAAGGTATGTCTTGTAACTTTGCAATGTTGGTAGTCAGCGTTGTGAAATATCTACCGATTATATGCAGCACTGGAGATGGAGCTCGGCCTTTCCCAGGAAGCCTTCAGCAAGCTTCTGGAGGTGAAGGAGAAAGCAGAGGAAAAAGCCGAGAAAGCCATTGAAGCTGTTCAACGTGAGTATTTTTCACACTATTTTGACTTGTGTGGTGTTAAGAGCATGCTTAGCATACGACTGTGTTGTTTGCACAGCATCAACACTAGGCTCAGGCATAGTTCTAGGTGCTCGTGGAACAAGTGAATTCACGTGATGAAGGCATGTGATGAAGGCATAGTTCTAGGTGCTCCTGAGCAACCCGAGGGGGGACATCTACTCGGTGATAGGCCACACCGATAGGTCACGAATCGTTGCTGGACAGCATGGACAGACTTCAAGGAGTTCACACATAGTATGGATCATGGAGCTGTCATCCACGCGCTCATGAAGCTGAGGTCACACTACCCTTCAGTGGATCTCCAACGGGTGGCAATCGGATACACGCAGGGCATGAACATGGAGAAGATTGCCAGGCTAGAAGACGATGCGGAGGAGCCAGCGAAGAGGCTGGCCACAAATGTTGAGCTATTTGTTGAGGGGAAGAGTGATGCTCCATAGATTAGGAAAAACTCGTATTGGGTACTTGGCAATTTTTGTTGAACACTTGTAGTTATGATATGTTTATGTTTATATTTGATATAAACCATCCAATCAGTGGTGTGTAGCTGAGTCCCCAACCCTAGCTAGCCTATTAACCATAACATGAGGTGCTGGGGCCGTGTGAGTGTGGGAAGGACTAGGCATCACTAAGGAACCGCTACTGACCACCCATGATGCAGAGGGCGGACGCTCATGCACGTGTAGGGAGAAGTCAGAGACAGGGTCATTTCTAGAGGCATCTGAGCATCAACGTGTTTGATCAGGTATTTGTGTTAGGCATAGTTGGCATGTCATCTTTGAGATGTTGTATGCAGAATCAAAATCACTTAATGGAAAAGTGTGGAGAAAACAATATGGAGAAACATCAGTGTAAAAAACTTTATTGAATACTTAAATATGAAAGGTACATATCTTTGAAATGAATGCTTCTGGGGAAGATGTCTCTTTCATCCATATGAAAGGTCAATGTGCTAAGAGTTTGGGATGTCTCTTTCATCCATATTGCATAGTCTATAGGACCCTGGTCAGGTGACTGCCTTGATGATGAAGGGGCCCTCCCAAGGTGAGGAGAGCTTGTGCATCCCTTCTGTCTTCTATTTTCTACGGAGTACTAAGTCGCCGACCACAAAGAATCATCGTTGACATTACAGTTGTAGTATCTTTGTAAGCCATCGACGTATTTTGCCGTCTAAACACAGGTGACCAGATGTTCCTCTTCTAAGCTATCCACTTCAATGAGCCGAGCTTGGTCAGAGTTCTCCTTGCTATAATTCTCCACCTTGGGTGCTCGGAAGGCGACGTCAGTAGGCAACATAGCCTCAGAGCCAAAAACCGTGAAGTATGGGGAGACGCTAGTGTTACGACTGAGCTGGGTCCTTAGTCCCCAAACCACAGCTAGTAGTTCCTTGAGCCACTTGCCTGAGTGTTTCTGTTTCTTCGCATAGAGCTGTTTCCTCAATGCATCTAGGATCATACCGTTGGCACACTTGACTTGGCCGTTGGCCCTTGGGTGTGCCATGGAGATATACTTGACTGAGATGCATCTTTCATCATAGAAGTCCCAGAAGTCGCTACCGATGAACGTGGACCCCAGGTCGGTAATGATGCTGTTCAGCAGGCCAAACCAGTGGATTATGTCATCTAGCAGCTTGGCTGCTTTCTTCGCTGTAGCTTGGACCAGGGGTTTGTATTCGATGCACTTGGAGAATTTGTCAATGCAGACATAGACCTAGTGGAAACCTCTCAACATAAGCTTGAATAGCTCAATCATATCCAGTCCCTAGCATGCAAAGGGCCATGATGCAAGGATCATTTGCAAGACCTAAACTAGGATGTGGGTTTGTTTGGCAAAAAACTAGTAGCTCTCACATTGGCGAATGAGTGCTTTAGCATCAGCTGCGGTTGAGGGCCAATAGAAACTAGCTCAAAAAGCCTTTCTAACTAGTGTTCTAGAGGCCACATGGTTGCCATAGGTGCCTACATGGATCTCCTTGAGTATCTTCTCACCTTCTTCCATGGAGATGCACTTCTAGAGTAGCTCCTCTTTTGCATTTTTGCGGTACAACTTCCCTTCAACTAGGACGTAATGCTAACTATGGTGAGTAAGGCATTCTCTCTCTATGTTGTTAGCCGAAATGTCTGCAGTGGTGTAGTATTTGATGAAGGGTTCCCTCCAATCATTGCTCGGCCTAGGGACCACTGTGACTATCTGCTCGGTAGGTGGTTTTTCTTCAACGCCTTCTTGCTCCAGCTTGATGGAAGGGGCCACAAGGTCCTAGATGAACACTCTAGCTAGAACTTTAGCCCGTGTTGATTCTATCTTTGATAGCTCATCAGCTACTTGATTATTGGCCTAGACCAAGTAGTGGTATTCGATGTCATAGAATTTGTCTTCTAACTTTCTTATCGCGGCGCAGTAAGCGTCCATCTTCTCGTCGGTGCAATTCCAATCCTTGTTGAGCTGATTGATTACAAGTGCGGAGTCACCGTACACCTAGAAGCGTTTAACACCAAGCT
The DNA here is from genome assembly GCF_019320115.1 of Miscanthus floridulus. NCBI lineage: Eukaryota > Viridiplantae > Streptophyta > Magnoliopsida > Poales > Poaceae > Miscanthus > Miscanthus floridulus. The sequence goes on along the minus strand of NC_089583.1, from coordinate 30,927,935 downwards.
TAACCACTATATGGAGACCATGAAGTGCTGCCTCGTATTTAGCAGTATTATTAGATGCTCAGAAGTATAGGCGGAGGACATAGCGAAGCTTATCCCCTGATGGTGAGATGAAATATACGCTTACCCCAGCACCATCGAGGTTGAGCGACCCATCGAAGTACATGGTCCAGTGCTTAGGGTGGTTGACCGAGACAAGAGCCTGCATGTCCGTCCACTCGATGATGAAATCAGCGAGCGCCTGTGACTTGATCGTGTGGCAGGGCCTGAAGTCGATGGTATAGGTGCCGAGCTGAACCACCCATTTAATGATGCGGCCGTTGGCTTCCTTGTTATGAAGGATATCGCCAAGTAGGTGCTCAGTGACTACTGCTATGTGGTAGGCATCAAAGTAGTGGCGGCACTTTTAGGATGTGATCAAGATGGCAAACGGCAGCTTTTAGACCTATGGGTAGTGAGTCTTACACTCATTTAGGACTTCGCTGATGAAGTAGACTAGACACTAAACTTTGTATGCGTGTCCGACTTCTTCTTGTTCAACAACGATGGCGGTGCTGATGACCTGGTTGGTCGCTACAATGTAGATTAGCAAGGTTTCATCCTTTTTAGGGGCGGTCATGATCAGAGGTGTGGTGAGGAACCGCTTGATCTCGGTGAATGCCTTGTCAGCGTCCTCTTACCAGAAAAATTTCTCTTGAGCCTTGAGTAGCTTGAAGAAGGGGAGTCCCTTTTTGCCTAGACAAGATATGAAATGACTTAAAGCCACCATGCACCCCGTTAGCTTCTAGACATTCTTAACGTAGGTTGGTGGCTTCATGTTGATCACCGCTTCTATCTTCTTTGGGTTGGCTTTGATGCCACGGTGACTGATGATGTTGCCTAGTAGGATACCGGATGGAACACTAAAAATGCACCTAGTAGGATTCAGCTTCCATCAGTATACTTTTAGGGCTTTTAAAACTTCGGTGAGGTCAGTGATGAGGGTGTCAGTGGTTCTAGACTTGACCACCATGTCATCGACATAAGCCTCAACGGTCTTCCTGATCTAGTCCTTAAGGTAGCACTGGATGGCTCTTTGATAGGTCACACCCACATTCTTGAGCTCGAAGGACATCGTCATGTAGTAGTAAGCGCCAAAGGGCGTGATGAACGACGTCTTGATTAGGTCTTCTTCCTTTAACGTGATCTGGTGATAACCAGAGTAGCATTCTAAAAAGCACAGGAGCTCATAGCCGGCCATAGAGTCTATGACCTCATCAATTGCGAGGTAGGCCAAAGGGGTCTTTAGGGCAGTGTTTATTGAAGTCGATGTAATTGACGTACATTCTCCATTCTTTATTCTTTTTTCTTACAAGAACTAGGTTGGCTAGCCACTCTAGATGATACACCACTTTAATAAAACCAATGGCTAAGAGCTGGGTTATCTCTACCCTAATGGCCTCCTTTTTGTCCTGCGCAAATCATCAAAGCTTCTGCTTGATTCGCTTGGCAGTCGTCGAGACATTTAAGGAGTGCTCGATCAGCTCCCGAGGCACGCCGGGCATGTCCGCAGGTTTCCATGCAAACATGTCGACATGCTCCCTTAGGAAGCTGACGAGCGCATCTTCCTATTTAGGTTTGAGGCCGGCCCCGATCCAAGCAGTCTTGGACCAGTCACCGGGGGCAAGGGCCACTTCCATCATGTCCTTGGACTTGGTTGAAGCTCGGGCGTCCTCTATGGTTGGAATCTCTAGCTCCTTCAGAGAGATCAGTTGCGAAGCCATGATGTAGTCCTACATGCGAAAGGAGATGTTGGTTGCCTCGGCAAGCGTGAAGCTTTCCTTCTCATAGTTGTAGGTGATGTCGAGGTTGGCGCACAGGGAGAGGACCCCCTACTCCATTGGCATCTTCAGCACCAGGTACGTATAGTGTGGCATTACTAGGAACTTGGCAAGAGCTAGTCGACCAAGGATGGCATGGTATGGCTTGTTGAAATCGGTGACAAGGAAGTTGACATAATCAATGCAAAAATGTTTGGCGGTGCCGAACTGAACTAGCAGTGTAATCTATCCCAGGGGTAGGTACGCCTTCCTAGGAATGATTCCCTAGAATGGAGAGTCCATAGGGGTGAGGTCTTCCTTCTTGAGCCCTAGCTCCTACATAGATTTGGCGAAGAGGATGTTGAGGGCGCTCCCTCCATCGATGAGGACCTTCTGGAAGCGCACGTCCTTGATTATTGGATTTAGGACGAGTGGGAAACAACTTGGATATGGGATGTCTGACCACTGATCAGCCCTGGAGAAGGTGATTGGGTGTTCTGACTAGTCGAGGTATTTGGGATCAGCGACGAGGCCATCATATGTAGCGACCAACATGATGTGTCGGGCTACAAGCTTCTGCTCCCTCTTGTCTTTGAAGATAGCTCTCCCATTGAAGATGGTGGCAATGGTCTTGGTGGGGTCCTAGTAGGTTAGGCCCTTGTTCTTGCCTCGTTCTCCACCCTGACCATCTTTGGTCTCATCGTCGACATGCCATGGCTTCTTTGATGATTCGCCACCGAGCGTTGTCTTTAGGCCTCTGCACTCTCGCATGGTGTGCTTGGCATCCTTCTAGATAGGGTATGGGCCATCTAGTAGCTTACCAAAGTCAGTGTCATAGGTGCACTTGGCTTGAGTATTGGTGGTGTTGATCGAGTTATCAGGCTAGTGGCGGTAGCCTTATCTGCCCCTCGAGCTCTCTGGGCTGTCATCATGCCGGAGATCGCAATCATCTTGGTGGCGATTGCGGTCGCCGCGGGGGTCATGATCATCACAACAGCGGTCATGGTTGTCGTAGCGCATGACTTCACATCGGTCATCATTGCGGCACTGGTGGTGGGTGGAGCGGGTAGCCTATTTAGCTTCTTTGGCATCGGCATACCTGTTTGCTATTTGTATTAGTTCGCTAATGGTAGTGGCCTCTTGCGGTACAGCTTTCCACGGTGCTGCTCATGTCGGAGCCATTTGGTGAAGGTGGCGATGGCCTTGGCTTTAGTGATCTTGGGAATGGAGTTTCTTGTCTCCAAGAAGCACCTAATGAAGTCACGTAGGGACTCCTCAGAGGACTAATGAAGCTTCTCCAGGTCGTACTTGGTGCCAGGCTGCTCGCACGTGGCCATGTAATTGTCGGTGAAGACTTTCTTGAGGTCATCCCAAGATCGGATGGAGTTCTCCCATAGGATGAGGAGCTAGTTGTTTGCAAACTGGTTAAGCATGATGGGAAGATAGTTCGCCATGACATCTTCGTCTCCGCCTGTAGCTTTCATAGCAATGTTGTATAGAGTTAGCCACTGAGCGGGGTTGGCCTTTCCATCATAGGTGTTAACCCTAATGACCTTGAAACCAACAGGCCACTGAACGGCATGGAGCATTTTGGTGAAGGGGCAAAGTCCTGATGCGCTGGAAGGAAGTGGTAATTGACGGGCAGCAAATCCCTCATGTTCAGCATCGAATTGCTGGTGATGTTCCATCTCTGCTTCATAGCGTGTAGACCTGCTATTTTCGATGAGGCTGCGAACATCTATGCTGGCGTTGATGCGGTCACAAAGGTCATGGGAGAGGGGTTGATTGACCTCCTGATTACAGTTGCCACCCCAACCTCCCTGGTGGCGTGGTGGGCGGCCATCGTGGTATTAATGAGCTTCATAGTTGCCTCTAGATCCCCTATAGAGGGAGGGACCTCCAACCAGAGGTCGGGGGCCATTAGCACCGTGTTGCTGGCCTCCTCTATCATGGCAAGAGCGGTGGCTATGAGCTGACACGGTAGAGTAAGATGGGGCATCATTTTGGAACTCATTGACTTGGACTTGTGCAGCTATGATATGTGCTCGGACCTTCTTGACCTCTGGAGTGTGAGGGAGTTTATCGAGCTCGTTGAAAGCGATGGCTAGATTGGCGCTCGGGGTCTAGTAGACTGGCTGGTCGCCCACCATGTCAAACGCTTCTTCTAGATTATGTTGATGGCAGGGCAGGCTGCGACCATCCTCGTCGGCCGCTTGAGCTACTTCTGCATCCTGATGATGTTGGCGATCGGTGTTCTTCACCAGACGAACTTCACGCTCTTCAGCGGTTTTGCCATCCTTGGTGACACTATCATGGTGAAAGGATCAAGATGCCCAAGAGGGGGGGTGAATTGGGCTAATTCTAAATTTCTTCGCAAGAATTAAATCCTATGGTTAGCCTAATTAACCCCTTGTGCCTAGAAAAGTGTTTCTATTAATCTAACGCATAAAGGACTTGCAACCTATGTTTCAAACTTACTCTAGCATGGCAATTCTATGAATGTAAAAACAAGTATTGAATTGCTCAAGGTAAATGCTCAAAGTAAATGCTCAAAGTAAATAGAGAGAGAGGAACACGGCGATGTTTTGCTGAGGTATCAGAGAATCACCACTCCCCACTAGTCCTCGTTGGAGCACCCGCGCAAGGGTGTAGCTCCCCCTTGATCCGCACAAGGATCAAGTGCTCTCTACGGGTTGATTCTTCGACACCCCGTCATGGTGAATCACCCACAACCCCTCACAACTTGAGTTGGGTCACCCACAAGCTCTGCCGGGTGATCACCAATCTCCTAATCACCACCAAGCCATCTAGGTAATGGCGATCACCAAGAGTAACAAGCATGAACTCTCACTTGACCACGTGAAGCCTAATGAGAATGGTGGATGCACACTTTGCTACTCTTGATTCACTAATGAGGCTACTCTCTTGGATTCTCAAATCTCAATCACCTCACTAGGACCTTGCTCTTCTTGGCACTCACAAACATGTTTCTTAGCTGTTGGAATGAGCAAAAGTGACTCCACACATGAGTGGAGCTTCTATTTATAACAAGGGCTGAAAAATGAACCGTTATGTGCCTCTGCGGGGTGACTGGACGCTCCGGTCATGTTGATCGAATGCTCCAGTCAGTTCAACCCGCACACCAGTGTTTAAGTGTTGACCAGATGCTAGTAGGGTCCGATCACCACTGACCATACGCATCCGGTCGCAAATATCCCTCACTAGAACCTTACTATACTCGACCGAACGCTGAACCCCCAGGGTCCAGTCAGTACTGACCAAACGCGTCCGGTCATAGAATTCCTCCTCCAGAACCTTACTAGAGTCGATCGGACGCTGGTCCTTAGCGTCCGGTCACTCAACCACTCAGTGTCCGGTCATGCCAGATGCAATCTCCTTGGTCAAATGAACAGACCGGACCCTGCGGCCAGTGTCCGGTCAGTATTTGACCCTCCATTCACTTCCAACTCTTGATCATATGTGAATGAAGTTTACTCCATAGGATCTAAGGGCTTTGTTGGAGGGTTCTTTTTACGGCAATTAAATGTGTTTCCTTAGGATTAGCTTGAAATCTAGTACACATACACACACTAAACATGATGTCAGGCCTAGATGTGGTCAAATATAATAAGCTACCAATCATAGAACGGTAGAGAGTTTGATCAACCATGTTACCTCCCTCATCTAGGTCAAGATGTCCATTGGTTGGCATTGATGTCTTGATTGGCTTACATTCATCCATCTCGAATCTCTTGAGAAGGTCTTTTGTATATTTCTCTTGAGAGATGAAGATCCCTTCTTTCATTTGCTTGACTTGAAAACTAAGAAAGAATGTAAGCTCACCAATCATGGACATCTCGAACTCCTTCGACATCAATTCACCAAATTCTTTGCAAGAGTCTTCATTTGATGATCCAAAGATGATATCATCAACATATACTTGACAAATGAAGATATGCCCATCAAGCTTCTTGGTGAATAGTGTGGTGTCGACCTTCCCAATGATGAAGCCCTTCTTAATGAGGAAGTCCCGAAGGTGCTCATACCAAGCTCTTGGGGCTTGCTTAAGCCCATATAATGCCTTGGACAACCTATAAACATGATTAGGATATCTAGGGTCTTCAAACCCAGGAGGTTGATCAACATAGACTAGTTCATTAATAAAGCCATTTAAAAATGCACTTTTCACATCCATTTGATATAATTTCATTTCATGATGCGATACATATGCAAGAAGGATATGAATGGCTTCTAGCATTGCAACCGGTGCAAAGGTCTCTCCAAAATCCAAACCTTCAACTTGAGAGAACCCCTTTGCAACTAGTCTTGCCTTGTTCCTCACAACAACACCTTGATCATCTTGCTTGTTTCGGAACACCCACTTTGTTCCAATGACTCTTGCACCTTTAGGTCGCTCTTCAAGAGTCCAAACTTCATTGCAGGTGAAGTTGTTCAACTCTTCATGCATGGCATTGATCCAATCCAGATCTTGAAGAGCTTCTTCTACCTTGGTAAGCTCAAAACAAGAGACAAAAGAGTGATGAGCAATAAATGAAGCAAGTTTTTGTGAGCGTGCCATCACTCCCTTTGATGGACTCCCTATGATGAGATCTTATGGATGATCTTGTAGTAGAGGTGTGTTTCTTCTATTGACCACTTGAGGAGGAGGTTGTGGAGCATCAACATCTTGTGTTTGTACCACCATTTGCTCATGGGAGACACGAGTATCTTCACTTTCTACTCTCCCATCTTTTTCACCATCTTGTGGCACATTTGATGAAGAGGGTGGATCAATCACTTGTATATCATCTTCATCATCTTTGGGCTTGATGTCTCCAACTGGAATGTTCTTCATAGCCTCCCTTAATGGTTCATCACCTACATCATCAAGATTCTCATGTGCTCCTTGGGAGCCCTTAGATTCATCAAATTCCACATCATATGTTTCTTCAACCAAGCCGGTGGCATGATTAAATACTCTATATTCTTTGGACTTTGATGAGTAACCAACAAGAAAACCAATATCACAATGTCTTTGAAACTTCCCTAGGTGTTGCTGCTTCTTGTAGATGTAGCATTTGCAACCAAACACCCTAAAGAAGGAGACGTCTGGCTTCTTCCCATTGAGCAACTCATAAGGTGTCTTGCCAAGGAACTTTTGAAGGAATAGGCGATTAGATGCATAGCATGCAGTGTTGATTGCTTCCGCCCATAGAGCTTCAGGGGTGTTGTACTCATCAAGAATAGTTCTTGCAAGAGTGATCAATGTCCGATTCTTCCTCTCAACTACACCATTTTGTTGAGGAGTATATGTTGCGGATACTTCATGTTTGATTCCAACTTCACCACAATATGCTTCTATGTTTGTGTTGTCAAATTTTTTCCCATTGTCACTTCTTATCTTCTTGAGCTTCACTTCAAATTCATTTTGTGCTCTCTTGGCAAACTTCTTGAAGCAAGATGCAACTTCAGATTTGTCATGAAGAAAGAATACCCATGTATACCTTGAATATTCATCAACTATCATAAGGCAATAAAGATTTTCTCCCAAACTCTTGTATGTTGTTGGTCCAAATAAATCCATGTGAAGGAGTTCTAGCACTCTTGTGGTTGACATGGAAGCTTTGGATGGATGAGTATTAGCAACTTGCTTGCTAGCTTGACATGCACTACAAAGCTTGTCCTTCTCAAACTTCACATCCTTCAACCCTCTCACCAAATCATTCTTCATTAGCTTCTTGAGTGAGCTCATCCCAACATGAGCAAGTCTTCTATGCCATAGCCACCCAAGTGTTGTTTTGGTGAATAGACAAGTTTTCAAATGTGCATCTTTGGATGTGAAATCCACTAGATATAGGTTGTTGTATCTAAATCCTTTGAATATCACTTGTTCATCATCCTTCTTAGATACAACAACTTCCTTCTTGGTGAACAAGCATTGAAATCCAAGATCACATAATTGTCCAACGGATAGCAAGTTGAAGCTCAATGAAGCAACATATAGCACATTTGAGATTGAATGGTCATTTGATATTGCCACTTTGCTCAATCCTTTAACCTTGCCCTTTGAATTATCCCCAAATGTGATTCTTTCTTATCCATCTACTTCTTCATCTAGTGAGGTGAACATACAAGGATCACCGGTCATATGTTGTGTGCAACCACTATCAATAACCCAATGACTTCCACCGGTCTTGTAGTTCACCTACACACAAGAGATCAAGCTTTAGGAACCCAAACTTGTTAAGGGCCCTTCACCTTCTCAACAAGTGACTTTGCAACCCAAATTTTCTTAGGCCTATTCTTATTTGGAGGTCCTAAGAACATCACTTTCATCTTTCCACTAGAATCCTTTCTAAGCATGTAGTGAGCATTGAAGGCAAAGGGTCTAGCATGCTTGGGCAAGGGTTGTGGTGGTGGTGTTTGGCACTCATGAGCAAAGTGGCCTTCTTGTCCACACTCAAAGCATCTCTTTGGCTTTGGCTTTGGCTTTGATTGTTGTTGTTGAACTTGAGCTTTCTTCTTCTCTATATTTGCCATATATCCAATGCCACTTCTATCCATCTTCATGACTATGTTCATTAGTAGCTCACTTTGGAGATACTTTCCTCTTGTGAATTTGCTCAATCCAATCTTAAGATGCTCTCTTTCCAACTTGAGCTTCTTGTTCTCTTCCTTGAGTGCACCACTACTTTTATCTTCCTTAGGAGCAACATTGTTTCTCTCTTCCTTGAGTTTCTTATTTTCTTCTTTTAGCTTCTCATTCTCAAGAATCAAGTCACCATCATGATCAAGAGTTTCTAGTACAATGGTGTTGTGGCTTTTGATTTCTTCAAGGTCTATCTTGAGCTTTGCATTGTCATTCTTGGGCTTGACAAACTCATCATAATCATTGGCCTCAACCACTTGCTTGCCCTTGCTACTAGAACCTTGCTCAATGCTCTCAATGATCAAGTCATCACATGATGTAGCTATATCAATCTTAACAACATGGTTAGTAGCATCATGTGGCTCATTGGATAGAAATTCTTGAGCAATAACAAGATTATCATGATTAATCTTAAGAGTAGTATATTCATCTTTTAGCTTGTTGTGGCTAGTGATGAGCTCATTGTGCACCCACTCAAGTTTATCATGTTTATCTTTAAGCTCTTTCTTAGAAGATTTGAGCTCCTTGAGTTTGGATGATATAGCATCATTTGCTTCTCTAAGCTCAACATTAGCCTTTTCTATTGTATCACATTTTGCTAAAAGTGAATCATTCTTAGCATCTAGTTTTTCATTTTTAGCTCTACTCTTTCTAATGATCTTAGTGTATTTCTTAGTATTTTAATAAGATCATCATATGAAGGTGAATCATCATCATCATCGCTATCGCTATCATCATCACTAGCTTCCTCATCATCACTACTATTATCATTATTAGTTACCTTGCGTTCACCCTTGGCCATAAGGCATAGGTGTGTAGAGGATGATGGCGGTGGTGGCAGTGAAGATGAGAGATCAATAGCTATGGCAGCCACCTTCTCATTGTCACTATCATCATCGGATGATTCACTAGATGAATCAATGTCCGTGAGCCAATCACCGAAAATGTAGGCCTTTCCACTCTTCTTTTTCTTGTGGAAGTCTCTCTTCTTGCCATCTCTCTTCTTGTATGGCTTGTTCTTCTTCTTTTCATCTTCTTCTTCATTGCTTGAGTCATCTTTCTTACCCTTGAACTTGTTCTTGAACTTGTCTTTCTTGGGCTTGGTGCATTGGTGTGCTAGATGACCAAGTTCACCACAATTGAAGCAATCCATTTCGGAGATTGGCTTTCTCCTAGAGCTTGTGAAGAACTTCTTCTTCTTGCCATCGAACTTGATGCCACTCTTGTTTAGCTTCTTTAGCATCTTGGTGGCTTTCTTCACCGTGAGAGCAAGATCTTCATCTTCATCTTCTTCATCACTTGAACTCTCATACTCAAGTCTTACTTTGCCCTTATCTTGACTAGCTTTGAATGCTAAATCTTTTTCTTTCTTCTTAGTAGAGGATGAGCCATCTTGACGTGTGATGTGCATGTACATCTCATGAGCATTGATCTTTCCTAAGATTTGTGTTGGTGTAGCGGTGGAATGATCACCTTGATGTAGCACGGTCACAATATGCCCATATTTGTCAATGGGAAGGACACTCAAGATCTTTCTCACAATGTTGGATGGTGACATTTGAGTAAGTCCAAGCCCATTGACACTCTCTACAAGAACATTCAAACATGAATACATTTCATTAGCACATTCTTTAGGAAGCATTTCAAAAGAGTTGAGCTTTTTCATGACAAGATGATAGCATTCCTCACGCTCACTCTTTGTTCCCTCATGGAGCGCACAAATGTCCAACCATAGTGCATGGGCATCTTTGTGGTTCCTTACATGGTTGAACACATCTTTGCAAAGGCCTCTAAAGATGGTGTTGCGAGCCTTTGCATTCCCTTTTTCATAGTTCACTTCATCACCTTGAAGTTGTGCGGGATTCCTAGGTCTTGGGAAGCCATGTGAGGCGGCTCTAAGTATTCCAACGTATAGAGCTTCTAGGTACGCCTCCATGCGAATTTTCCAATATGGAAAATCATCCCCCTCTAAGATAGGAGGAGGTCCATCCTCGTGAGACATCTTGCTCTAAGCGGTTAAGCTTAAAAACGTGAGCACGAGGCTCTGATACCAATTGAAAGGATCAAGATGCTCAAGAGGGGGGGTGAATTGGGCTAATTCTAAATTTCTTCGCAATAATTAAATCCTACGGTTAGCCCAATTAACCCCTTATGTCTAGAAAAGTGTTTCTATTAATCTAACACACAAAGGACTTGCAACCTATGTTTCAAACTTACTCTAGCATGGCAATTCTATGAATGTAAAAATAAGTATTGAATTGCTCAAGGTAAATGCTCAAAGTAAATAGAGAGAGGAATGCGGCGATGTTTTGCCAAGGTATCAGAGAGTCGCCACTCCCCACTAGTCCTTGTTGGAGCACCCACACAAGGGTGTAGCTCCCCCTTGATCCACACAAGGATCAAGTGCTCTCTACGAGTTGATTCTTCGACACTCCGTCGCGGTGAATCACCCACAACCACTCACAACTTGAGTTGGGTCACCCACAAGCTCTATCGGGTGATCACCAATCTCCCAATCACCACCAAGCCATCTAGGTGATGGCGATCACCAAGAGTAACAAGCACAAACTCTCACTTGACCAAGCGAAGCCTAATGAGAACAGTGGATGCACACTTTGCTACTCTTGATTCACTAATGAGGCTACTCTCTTGGATTCTCAAATCTCAATCACCTCACTAGGACCTTGCTCTTCTTGGCACTCACAAATGTGTTTCTCAGCTATTGGAATGAGCAAAAGTGACTCCACACACGAGTGGAGCTTCTATTTATAACAAGGGCTGAAAAACGAACCGTTATGTGCCTCTACAGGGTGACCGGACGCTCCAGTCAGTTCAACCCGCACACCAGTGTTTAAGTGTTGACCAAACGCTGGCAGGGTCTGATCACCACTGACCGGACATGTCTGGTCACAAATATCCCTCACTGGAACCTTACTGTACTCGACCGGACGCTGAACCCCCAGGGTCCGATCAGTACTGACCGGACGCGTCCGGTCGCAGAATTCCTTCTCCGAAACCTTACTGGAGTCGACTGAACGCTGGTTCTCAACGTCTGGTCACTCGACCACTCAGCATATGGTCATGCCAGACGCAATCTCCTTGGTCAAATGAACTAACCAGATCCTGTGGCCAGCGTCCGGTCGCACCGAAGCCAGCGTCCGGTTAGTATTTGACCCTCCATTCACTTCCAACTCTCGATCATATGTGAATGAAGTTTGCTCCATAGGATCTAAGGGCTTTGTTGGAGCTATCTAGTGCTAGACTTAGCAAGTGTGCACCACACCTAACTCACTAGACTCACCTAGGTCAAGCTACCCATCCATACCCCCCCCTTAATAGTATGGCCAAAGGAAAAACATAGTCCTAAACTACTCTAAGTGTCTCTCCAACTCCAATCGACACTTAGAACTAGTCATCCTTAACCTTGTCGTCCATCCTTTGAAAACCAAAATGATTTCCATCGTAGGGGCATGACATCCATAATTGCCCAATCGATCTCCATTACCATGACCTAACTTAATTGCCTCTACAAAACACACGTTAGTCATAGTAATCTTGTATTGTCATTAATCATCGAAACCAAACTAGGGGCCTAGATGCTTTCACATGGCTGACATGGAAAATCATGCCCCTAAACCCCAGAGGGAAAGTAGAGCAGCTCAGCATGGTCTGGGTTGAGCCCTCGGAATAATCATCAGGGGTATCGTCCAGAATGTTGTGGAGAGATTCAGTCGGAAGATTAGAATCACCTGAAAGCTAGCAAATAGCCACCATGTTGACCATGGGCGCAGGCTAACCGAAATCAGTTGGGTCAATCATGTAGAGATCGGTGGCATGGCCGCGCTCAACGTGGTTGACGAAGATTTGGTGGATGGCATTCTAGTACATAGATCCCACACCCTCCAGCCCAAAAGGATAGGGCCTCGGTGGGTTCTCCGTCAAGGCCTTATAGTCGGCAAAGCACAGGGTGGTAGCGGGAAGTGGTCGACGCCATGCCATGTGCCCCTCTGGTGTAGACATGATCACCAGATCGGAATCTCGTTGCCTCAAATGGTGTGACCGAGCAGGTCACTCGATCGTAGCGGCTTGGTGATCTTAGAGTGTAGGAAAATCGTCACCCACTTTGGATTGGTCTAGGACCGAATCCACGAGGAGCTGACATTCCGCTAGGCGGTCAGTGACTCGATTGATGGATGCGATCAGATCGTCACTGCTAATAGATCTCCTAACCTAGTGGCGGGGCTCCAGGATTAGAGATGTCGTTGCAGGTGTCAGCGCAGTCGGTGTAGGGTGATCCTATGCCACCTCCATGATCCTCCCGTTGTCGTCAGGGCTAATGACCCAAGTCATGGATCTGATCATGAAGATCTGGCTAGGCTCGGGAAGGGCCATGGAGCTCGAAAAGGTAACCATCTAGTTGGCCATGAATTTAGCATGCACACCCCCTACCTGGCGTGCCACTATCGATGAAATTTGGTCAGTAGTCTACCGAGGGGTATGCCCATGGTAGATGAATCGGTGGAGGTGTGCATGAGAAAACAGGATGGTGACACAAAACGCAAGAGACAACGATTAGACAGGTTCTGGCAGTCGGCTTGATGTAATACACTACATCCCTATGTCTTTGTGGATTGTATCATGTGTGTTCAGTTGAAAATGAGGGGGTCCCTACCTGCCTTATATAGCCTGGGGGGTAGGGTTATAGATTGGTTGTTTCTATCCTAATTGGTTTATAAGATAGGAAGTTATAGATATCACGATAATCTAGCATATCCGAGCAGATTTCCTAGATCGCCGAGGATCTTCACACAGCCTTACGAGGCATGCTGACTTACGCCGTACTTCATGCGACGTCGTCTTGCACGCTCAGCATCGACTAGCGACACGGCGCCAGCATGGTCTCATGGGCTAGGCCTCCCCTAGCGGCTCAGCCCATGTGTAGCCCTATGGGTATCGGGGGTTATACCCCCATAGATAGTAATTGTGTTAGGTTTAGCTTTTTATTTTCTTTTATTTAGTTATAATGTAGTTAGGTTATTAAAAATTAAAAAAAAAATTTTGGCTTGACTAGGCTATCTAGGGTTTGAACGTGGGTCTCGGGGTCAAGAGTGCGGTGCCTTAACCGCTATGCTAATTGTACGAGATCGAAAGGAACTCAAAACTAAATCTACTTAACGGGTAGGTAGTATCGGCACTACTACAGCACATCACTACTAGTTCTAGGCTAGCACCAGCAGTGATGAGCCCTCATCACTGTCGATTTGGCTTGGCCACCGGCAGTGATGCACCATCACTATATATAATCGAGCGTGCACTGGCGAATTATTTGACCTCTTTCGAATGCCCGCGCCGCTATCTTCCTCCACGCCGGTGAAGCACCGCCTCAACCCGCATGTCCCCGTCTGCTACCCTCGAGCCCTCCTCTTCCTCCACGGCAGCGGCCGTGCTTCATGGTGCACCTTGCCCTAGCGAGGAAGCCGCCCAACACTATCCCCCTACCCCACGGTCCACCACACCACGGTGCTCAACGCCACGTGCCTCAACACCCATGGTCCTCCAAGCTGCCGTCCCCCATCTAGTGGTCCCCCATCCCACGGTCGTCCACGCCAGTCGTTCGAGGAACTTAGGAGCGCGTGAAAAGCCGCTTTATCCACGCTACACGGTGCGCGCCGCCCTCACTGCCCCTCCTCTGTTTGATGGAATGCCCATAAGGATAACATCCTCCTTCTTCATGTAGCGTGGCCTCTTGTCTTCATCGCTGGTAGCGAGGAATGCCGTCGCCACCGTCCCTACCATGGCCGACGCCGTTAGCCACGCCCGCACCCTTGTCTTCCTCGACATCGCCGAAGCACCGCCACCGCCCGTGCCCTTGTCTTCCTTGTCCACCCCCACCACCACGCCTGCATCTGCCAATGCCGAGGCCCTCAGGAGCATGTGGAGAGCTGCTCTACGCCCCCCATGGTGAGTGCATCCAGCATTGCCCCTTAGGTGTTTGTTGAAATACCCGTGGGGATAACAACAGCTTGTTTATCTCTTTTTTTTCTAGATTTCATGTAGAAACACTTTAAATTTTCTTAGTGGCAAATGCTCTTTGATCTATGGGGAACGAATTAGCTTAAAATACTATGGTCATTTGTAGCACGGTTGAAGACATACTAGTGCTCAAAGTGAGACTGAAATGAGTTAGATGTTGAAATTCATGAGTAAGTTGTGTTGGAAATTGAAGTTTGAATATTTGAATATAGTCTACAACTTTGCTTTTCTCTACAACATGTTTGAATGACATAGCACTATCAAACTAATTTAGTTAAATGTATAGGCAACCATGGCATGCTAGATCTACCTTACCTGGGAAGATTGCTATGCTCAAGTCAATCCCAACCTAGGGAATTTGTACAAAAAATACAACACAGAAGTTGAAGCTTTGATGGCGTACTATGGTGCAAGGAGTGCAAACCATGGCCATCAGCCAGCACTAGAGATTGAAGAGAAGCCACCCACTGGAGATATGAAGATTAGGAGAATTGCTTCTTGGTCTTGGAAAGATGTCATGCTTTTATGTATGGCTATGGTCATTACTTTTCTTATTTGGAAGTTGATGTAGGCTTAGTTTCGTAGAAAAGTAGGTGGACTTTGTTGTATGTAGCCAATCAAACAATGATGTTTTTCTAGGTGAATAGTATTTGGACTTATTATTAGACTTTGCATTAAATCTCTATTAGTTGGGTAATATATATATGCACAAATGCTACTAGTAGTTGTACGCAGGCAAAACTGACCACAATCATGTCACAGCCATGACTCGTCGTCGCCCGTTAACCCGTCGCCCAAGAACTGATGCGCAACAAGAAGTGGCTGATATCGGTGGGACGAGAGAGCAGCATGATCAGACAAACGGTGGCGGTAACAATCAGGACGGTGAGAACAAGGTACCATGGACCCCTACCACTCTTCTTGAGCTGGATCAAGATGACCAAGATGACTAGGTAACTTAGGTATCATGTGACTAGGTAGCCACACACGCTAATTAATTGAGAGTCTATTAGCTTACTTGGTGTCTCTAGTAGGAGGTTTAGACGACCGAGCAGCTAGATGGTTCAGGTAGCAGCAAGGCCAGAACCATGCGAGGTGTGTCACAACTTCCTACTGGTAGGAATGCACACTGGCAGATCAATGTGTTTGACCAAGTCGGTGAGCCGCTCGCACCTAAAAAAGCTATGACCAAATATAAGACTGTCATTGGGGCACTTGTAAGGGACTACATTCCGATTAAGTATATGAAGTGGATTGGGAAAGATGATGACCCATGGAGGGTTCCTGAAAGTGAGAATGATGACATATGGGAGAAATGGATCCCACAGTATTTCACTTTCCCACAGGATTATGACAAGGAGCAAGTCAAGAAAAAAGCAAAAGAAATCATGAGGACATGCTTCAAGACTTTTAAGGGGGCGTTGTACAAGAAATTTATCCTCGAGGATAAAGAGCTAAATTGGGATGGTGGAGAGTACACCAAGCAAAAGGACTTCTGGCAGGAATTCAAGCAATACAGGCAATCCGAGGAGTACTTGGAACTGAGCAGGAAGAATAAGGAGAACTCTCTTAAAGCGATGAATCTTCATAAACTCGGCTCTCGTGGCTACGCCAATAAGATGGATGCATTTGAAAGGGAACTTAAGGAGGTGGAACGCTTTGGCATTGAGCCTAAGACTGCCAATTAGGAGCCCAGATTGATATATTTCTATATGGCGAGGGGGGTACACCATGGCCTGGATGGGAGCTTTAGCTCCACAAATCTAGCCATGAGGAGCCTCGTCCAGAGGATCTCTGAGGTAAATGATGAGGTGAGGAAAGGGACCTGTAGTACTAATAGGGAGAATAATGTGCTCACCTAAGCACTCGGAAACAAGGAGTACCCATATCGAAGCCAGTCTTGTTCCTTGGAAAATAGCATTCGAGGAAGAATCTTCCCCATATCGGAGCCACTCGAGGGGTAGAGCGACACAAGAGGTAGAGTATATGAGGGTTCTGAAAGAGATGGAAGACAAATTTGAAAAACAGATTGATGGGAGGGTTCAAGAAAAAGTCAATGTACTTATGGCGTCTATGGGGTTAGGAGTAGTACCACAAGAATGCCTTTCGACTAGCTTTAGCCCACAGTTCAGGGGTCACAGCAGCTGCGGATCGACCCTGCTCGATGATGAAGAGGCAAATGCACCTCATCCAGAGGACAGCATCACCGAACCCGTCAATGTCAGGCTGTACATCTGTCAGCAATGGACAACTGACAAGGTGGCGGTTGGCTTGGCCTGGCCTGGCTTGCGGGAGATGGGACCATTAATGGCCGCCCAATTTCAACGGGGTATGCCCACGTCAGCATTGATACTATACTTGATAAGTATAACAAGATGCACATTGATTACCCCACACAGGAAGACAAGCAATGCCTTGTTCAAAACAAGGGCGCTCATGTGGCCTGGTGCAAGTGCTTCATTAAGCTTGATCACCAGTTATCTTTGGATGATGATGAGGATGACGGCGAATCTTCGTCGCCCAGAGATGATCACTCACCATCTTCCAACAGAGGAGATCACACTACCTTCCTTGGTTCCTTGCCATCACCCCCGAGAAGACAAAAGTCTCCTCTTCCTCCTCGTCCTCCATCTTCATCAGCCCCAAGAAAAGAGAAGACTCCTCCTCCTCCTCTCTCTCTTCATCACCCCCGAGAAAACATAATTCTCTTCCTCCTCCTCCACAATAGCCCAAAACAAGATCTAAGGCATCCTCGCAGTCACAGAAAAGGTCCTCGGATTCGGTCGTTAATGCTCCCAAAGTGGACCAACAAAAAAAGAAAAGAACGATGAGTGGTAGCATTACAAACTTGATGAACCAACAAAAGCCAAAAGTAGCCTCCAAGGAAGACAAAGTTAGATTCTGTAATCTATTTGCCTCATTGCCTAAGTGGAGGGTGAAGTCCGAATTCAATAGGCAAATAGAGAGTAAGCACAACCAATTAAGAGTCAAAGAAATACACCATGAAGATCAAAGAAAGATAAACAAGATTGTCGAAGACAACCCTGGATTAAGCAGGGATGATGACGCGAACATCTATTATGATTCACTAGCATATGAGATGGCAAGACTAGTAATGCAGTTTCAAAGAGGCAATTTCTTGGTGGACGAGGAGTATAAAAATTTGACAACATATATGTGTGACTTGCATGATTATTACATGGTCCAAGCACTTGAGACAGGCCAGGCGGGTTTCGAATATATTATCTGTCCGCCGCATGTTTTCCATTATCCTAATGAAGAGAAGCACTTTGTCGGTTGGGATCACTTGTTTAAGCTATTCCAGAGACGCGATCTCGATACACAAATGTTGACGCTATGGACTATGTAAGCACCCTACTCGTATGATATTATAATTAACTACTCTCTCGATACACAAATAGTTAACGACTGCACATTCGCCATGAATTATGCAGGTGTGTAGCAAAACATTGCTTCAAAACAAAGTACGCTCATATATCTTTCCTAGACCCTAAGCTAGTCAACGAGAGAACATGCGGAGGCTTGCATGGAAATAAAGTGAAAGATCTGATGGAGACACTAAGTGCCATTTTTGAAAATTTCAAGATGAGTAATAAAACTGAAATACTTCTAGCCTACAACTGTGAGTATGTGTTCTCTGCTCTTTATTTTTATGCTTATTTTTTGTAGTTACGAATATTCATTAACTAGGGTTTTGTGATTGCAGCAACCATTTCGTCTTCATTGTTGTCGATATTAAAAGAAATCGTATCAAGGTGTGAGACTCGAAGAAAAAGCCACTTTCTTTGTTCGACCCCTAGTTGAAGTGCTTAATGCGTAAGTAACCCTAATAACATATTATTTTCTAATCGCACATAGCATATTCTAATGTTGCCCCTTTTTCACATTTTATAATGTGGCACAGTGTCTAGGCAAGAATGGTTGGTGGGACGAAGGTCCCATTCAGGGTTGCACCAATGCAATTGGAGACCCTAGACCAGCTAGCGGGAAACAATAAATGCGGGTTCTACGTAATGTGGGCAATGCTTCGCTATCTTGGCGTAAAATTAGAGACGGCAGATGCTTTGGTGTGTATAATCCCCATTTCATTTATATCTGTTAATTCAACAAAATGATCTACTTATTTCTCTAACATTTCTATCTTTTGAAACCGGTTTTTTTGAATGACAGCGCAAGAAATTTAAACACAATAGACGGTTAGAAATGGAGGTCATAGCACTGTCATCGGAGCTAGCAGCCTTCATTGTATCGGAGTGCTTGGAAAAAAAAAAGAATATTCTCCATTGCACAGTCCGTGAAGTACAAGGCGCAGTACGGACCAGAGCGGCTCGCTAGACTATTGTAATTTGTTTTTTATTTCAAGAGATCGAGAGCTTCATAAGTACATTTGAACTGTAACCATAATATTTATAATGTTTAATGTTGATGGACCTGTCGTCTATGAAGCGAATATAAAGCGAAACTCGATTCAACCAATAAAATAAAATAAATTATAAAATAGTAAAATACGAAAAAGAGATCACTACCGGTTAGCACAAAACCGGCAGTGATGGTAAAGAGGGCACCGCCGGTTCATGGTACGAGCCAACAGTGTTGGTTCGGCTTGAAATCCAAACAGACAGTGTTGCGGAAGACAACACTGTCGGTTTGAGCCACCAGCCGGCAGTGATGGCTCGACCAACACAGTCGGCTTAGCCATGAACCGATAGTGATGGCTTGCTCAGCACTGTCGGCTTGAGACACAAGACGATAGTATAGGCTTGCTCAACACTGCCAGTTTGAACCAAGAACTGACACTCTTGAAGCAACAATCACTATCGGTTGGGTCTACAAACCAGCCGTGCTGTTCAACTGAACACTGTCGGGTGGAGTCAGGAACTGATACTGTTGCCTATAGATCAGTGTCGGTTCTCAGAAACCGACAGTGATGTCAACCCTTATCACTGTCGATATGCCACTGATGGTTCAAATTTCGGCAGTGATGTCCATATTTGGGTAGTGCTTCCGCTTCCACCATGCACTTCTTCGAGAGTGTCGCGTGAGCCGGGGAGCTCGCGTCGCCGTCGAGCTTCTAGAGCTAGGACGTGCTGAAGGGGATGCAGGTGCCGCCGGAGCACATTGCATGAGCCGGGGAGCTCGCGTCGCCGCCGCGCTTCTGGAACTGGGACGTGTCGGAGGGGGATGCGGGTGCTGCCAGAGCGTGTCGCGTGAGCCGGGGAGCTCGCGTCACCGTCGCGCTTTCTAGAGCTAGGATGTGCCAGAGGGGATGTGGTTGCCGCCACGCTTCTAGAACTGGGACGTGTCGCAGGGGATGCGGGTGCCGCCGGAGCGTGTCACGTGACCCGAGGAGCTCGCGTCGACGGCGCGAACGAGAGCTACTTCATCTACGACGTCACGGACGGGCTGCCGCGCGGCTAGTGGGTGCTCTTATGGTCGAGTGGGGCTACACGACGACCACACTGCGGGCTGCGCCATGAGGAGCACTGCCCTGCAGCCTTTCAGCGCCGCCGCCGCTCGAGATGTGCCTCCGCAACTGTTCTTGCACCGCAAACTCCTACGGCGGCTGCTTGCTGTGGTACGTGGACCTCATCGACCTTCAGGACATGACCAGCAGTGGCACCGGAAGCAGCAGCAACATCATCTCGATCCAGCGGTGGCGATGTGTCCATCAGCATATTACGTATTCTAACTATGTCCTGTAGCAAAAATTAAAAAAAAAACGTTTCTAGCAAGTATTTTGGCTCTGTTTTACGCACGGCATCGTTGAAGGTTGGAGGCTTAGAGCCCCGGTTCCGATAGTGTCGTGGAGACTGCTCGGAAACCCATCGCGAAGCGCCGCGGCGTGGACCCACACGGCACTCACCCAAGGACACCACCTGCCAGGGCCCTCCTTCCTTTTTCTCGCCGTGCAGGAAAGAAACCACTCACTCTCACTCCCCGTTGCTCCGCCCCACCGTCCGCTTAAAATCCAAAGGCCCCGATCACCCGCCGCCCTTCATCAAACAAAACCCCCAGTCCAAAGCCCGCACCTCCCCCAATCCTCTCCTCAAACAAAACCCCACAAAAACCCTAGCCGCCCCCCAGTGCTCCTCCCTCCCTAGTCCCCACCACAGCATCTCCTCCGTCTCCGGCGGCCCCGACAGGCGCGGCGAGGATGAACGTGAAGGGCGGCGGCCGGATTCCGGTGCCCCCGCCGGGGGCCAGCGCGCTGGTCAAGGTGGCCGTGCTCGGCGGCGCCGCCGTCTACGCCGCCATGAACAGCCTCTACAACGTCGAGGGTGGCCACCGCGCCATCGTCTTCAACCGCATCCAGGGCATCAAGGACAAGGTCTGGGCCCCGCGGGCGCGCCTCCCCTTCTATCTATTTCGATGATGCGCGGTGGTTGGTTGGTTGTTTCCGGGGGAAGCGGTTTGTTTGGGTAGTCTTGCGGGTGTGATTGGGAGAGGAATGTGGCTGTGGACGCTGTTCTGCGGTGAACTTCATCCTTGCTTGGTGTCCCAGTAAATCTGAGATAACCATGCGTGTTACTTTTGTTTAAAAAAAAATTCTGGGAGTCTGGAACACATAGCATGCGCGGCCGTACCAACTTGTCTAATTGTCAGTAGGACTGGCATCTTTTTGTCGTTGGTGAAATGTGTATATGTTGTGCTTCTGTGAATTGCAGTCCACGATGTTATTGAGAGTTTTGGGCACATTCCCAGGATGTTATTGAGAGTTTTGTGCACATTCCCCTTAAATTAGATACAGGTCAGGTACAACAATTGGCAAAACAAAACATGAGGTGTGTGTGCTTGTCAAATCGTCAAGGGTGTTTGCAATAGCATTCCAAATTGTACTACACTACTAGTGATTTCATCATTCTTGTTCCTGTTTCGACATCTAATTTCTGAAGTGCTTGCTAGCTTTATTGTTGAATGACTATCCCACATTGACAGTTATGGTAGGTTGATAGCTCTAAAATTTGCTATGATGGATTACCCAAAAATTGTTTAAAAATTGGAACTAGCTGCTGGCTTGTTATCAGCTTAGGTGTTGTGGATGTACTTACAAGAAAAGTCCATGGTTCATTTCACCATTGTTACATTACATCTCTTAAAATAGAAACTATGTCACAGGCAAGTGCAATCACTTACTGAAGGTATCAATGTGGATGTGTCTATGTCTCTATGCATTTGTGCGTTCTGTGTTGTAATTGAACTCTAGGTTTTCCTGTGATTTACTTATCCATGATGAACACAGAAACATTTCTATTTTTAATTTCTGTGATATGTTAGTTTAACTAATGTATGCTTGTGATGGGTCGATGTTGGTGAGAGCTGGACTGCATATATTGTAGGAGGAGGTAGGAAGGCGGGGAATTGGGACGCGATGCCTGCCCATGGTTGCCCACACAGGCCACGTGCAAGGGGAAGCCGGTGACAGCACTGGAAGAGGGTCGGTGCAAGGGGGCTAGGTAGCAGGAGAGCCTAAGGAATAATCCTCTATTTCTTGCTTGATTGATATGAGTACATGTCCCCCTCCCCCATATTTATACTCCCTATGACTTGTTCCTAAGCAAACTTCACTCTAGCCTCCCTCATGTGCTCAGCCAGGGATAGGCTGGCCCTTCTCTGGGCCCACTGCTGCCGGGTCCGTTTGGATCTGTGCCAATGTTCTTCGATGCTTTTTATCTTTCAGATAAAATATTCACTTGATTAGATGAGAATCTACTAGATTTGTATTTATGTTACCTATATATGATTCAAATGTCAAAGTTATTTACTTCATTCATTTTGAAATGCTTTATTTCTGATAAATGTCTAGATCATGGTTTACATATGAAAGGTTGTTTTGCGGCCATGCTATTTATCTGCGACATTTCTGGATGCATCCAATTAGGTTTGTAATTTCAAATTGGAAGAGGCACTGAATGACTAAACATTAATTCTTTTTAGAAAAAGATTGTAGTATCTTGGCCTTGGATATCCTTTCAGGGGAAAGGGCATAGTTTTTTTATGCTTGGTTACCTTTGCAGTTTTTTTATGCTTGAACACTCCATCAATTCCTGTGAAATACTAGCAAGTATTTATAACATATTTTTGATGTGATGATAGTGTGAATTCACCTCATCATAATGCCATGAAACATGTTAGGTTTTGTTTTGGTGCTAGTTTTGTGTCAAGGGGAGAGACAAATGGAGGTTTATGTATTAATTATTTTCTGCTGATGATTGTTTCTACAGAATCAACTTGCTAGTGGGTTTTATGCTTTGAGAATTGATGCAAACTTTATAAAGTCTAAATGCTTATTGCCACAATTAGCTACTGTTCTATATCTTTTCTTATTGCAAAGTATTTATCTGTGCATGCGTATTCATTGTTAGCTCGTATGAAGAGCTAAGCTATCAAAGCATGTTTTTCCATTTGACTCCTGTGTTTTCACAAATAACTTGATTTATTAACAGTTTTCCTTGGTATCATGCACCAGAAAGGCCTATGTAAATAGTGTAAAGTTTTAGCTATATTAGTATATTGTGATTGCTTGAATGGGCATATAATTGTATAGGTATAATATGAAAGTTTGTTTGCATAAAACATGACATTCAGCTTGCAATATCTTGTTTTGAGATAGAAGCATGCCTGTCTGAGACGTGCTCAGCTTTTCTATATTGATTAATCAGTTCAAATCTCAAAGATGGTTTGAGATTTGCTTGTTTATCTTGAGCATGCTTCAAACTGAATCAGAACATGTACTGATGTACCTGTCCAAGTAGGTTGTGACATCTTTTTTGTGCACCTTTATTTGTAGTCCTTTGTCAATTGTGATATCTTTTGGTGCATCGGAACTTGTTGATGTATGTATACGATTGTTTGAATTAGTGAAAAACTCTTATTGTACAATTTGACTTTTTAGGGCATTCGTTGATTGGGGTTACTACTTAATATTTATCCTTAGGTTTGCATTCCCCCTAGACAATGAACCAGTTCAATTTACACCAAAAAATTTCTATATGCAGGTATACCCTGAAGGGACTCACTTTATGATTCCATGGTTTGAACGGCCAATCATTTATGATGTCCGTGCTCGGCCGAATCTTGTTGAGAGTACTTCTGGGAGCCGGGATCTTCAGATGGTAAGTATACACATCACTTTTGTTTGATTCTGCCAGCCTACCATTCTTCATGATTTGAGCCTGTGTTTAGATGTTAATAAATACCATTCTTCATGATTTGGAGCCTGTGTTTAGTTGTTAAATATGCAAATCACTTCTTGTTCAATTCTTCCAGCCTACCATTCTTCATGATTTGGAGCCTATCTTTAGTTCCAGTGTCAATGTTGCTGTCTGCTGCTTGACATGCATGCTTCTGTGTCAATTGGTTATTGCATCACATTGTTCAACTGAAATTTGGGCTGACAAACCTGTTTCTTCCTTGATTTATTGTTCATTTGACCCCCTAATAGCTGCCACTGGCTATTATGATTATTTCAGCACCAGTAGTTTGTCTGCAATTTCATTGAAATATTTGTTCATGCCAAAGTTGTGACCAATGAACCTGATAAATTCAGAACATCTTGTGGTTTTGACAAATATCGATTATTGCCATATATAGCTGTTTTGGCCAGATATGTAGACATTTTTATTCTGCATGCTCATTTACCTGCATTTAGTCTAGTTACCTTTTCGCCTGGAGTATTATTATCAGTATTCCAATGCTCCTTTTTATATGATGAATTGTTCTACAGTATATTTATCGACTCTGTAGAATGCTAGAATTTGGTTCTTATATGTAATTTAAGATGTGGCACCTTTGATTCTACTAGTTTCTATCACTGTAGTTAATGGAGTAGTATGCATTTATTCGGTAATAGAAGCCATCATTAATTAGGCACCTCATTTCGTACCATGTGGTGCTATGTGAATTTTCGTACCATGTTGGGTTTCAACTCTAGCCTACCCCAACTTGCTTGGGACTAAAAGGCTTTGTTGTTGGTGGTGGTGTTGTATTTGGATCACAGTGATTCATTTAATATTTTGAGATACTTATCTTTTCTGTTCTTTATCTTGGCAGGTGAAAATTGGTCTCCGTGTCCTCACAAGGCCTATGCCAGAGAGTCTACCACATATCTACCGAACTTTGGGGGAGAACTTCAATGAGAGAGTTTTGCCTTCAATCATCCATGAGACACTGAAAGCTGTTGTTGCTCAATACAATGCTAGTCAGCTGATCACACAGAGAGAGGTATGATTGAACATAGCTTTTGTATATTACCTATATTTTTTTTTTGAAAAAGAAGTTACTAGTAAATACTTGAGAGCACTTCGGTTTACTCTTTTCTCCCACCAATTTCAGACTGTGAGCAGGGAGATTAGGAAGATACTGACTGAGAGGGCTAGATTCTTCAACATTGCTCTTGATGATGTCTCCATCACAAGCCTGAGCTTTGGAAAGGAGTTTACTCATGCCATTGAAGCCAAGCAGGTTGCTGCGCAGGAAGCTGAGCGTGCTAAGTTTATTGTCGAGAAAGCTGAGCAAGATAAGAGAAGTGCAATTATCAGGGCTCAGGTAAGAAACCAATTAATGAAGCAAAATGAGAGTACTATAAGCAGTTATTTTAATGATTCTGGTTGCATCATTAGGTCTATTGCTGTGTTAGCTGTATTGCCCTCATGCTATTTTCAATTCAATCTTGTCAAGCTGCTGAGCCAGAGCAGTAGAAGCACAAAATGGATTTTATTCCTATGTTGTAGTATCCTTGTTGATGTAATTATGTTGAGCTGAACCTTCTTCTGAAGCACTATTTGCCTCTGGTCTGTGTTTGTACAGGGAGAGGCTAAGAGTGCGGAGCTGATTGGTCAAGCCATCGCGAACAACCCTGCCTTCCTTGCCCTGCGGCAGATTGAAGCTGCAAGGGAGATCTCACACACGATCTCGGCCTCTGCCAACAAGGTGTTCCTGGACTCCAACGACCTGCTGCTCAACCTCCAGCAGCTGAATGTATCGAGCAAGCAGAAGAAATGATGTCGCACTTTATCCCCTTTTTTCTGAGTTGTTACAGTCAGTAGTGGATGCCTTTGTACCAGACTTGTGTAGAACCCTCGGTTTTGGATGTAGTTTCGGCAGCCAATCTTCCTCTGATGTGGAACTTGGCGAGTATGTGCTGAAAGGCAAGCAAGCTGGCAGGTTTTGTTTGAACGTGACTATATCTTGAGGAAGTTCAATAATAAAGAACAAATTCTGTTATTTTAATTTACGATGGTTGGCATGATTTTGTTACCCTTGGGGGTTAGTTATTGTTACAGCACTATTTATACGGACGTTCGCTTTGGACGAGATGTACGATTGGCATAAGACGAATGCGAGACGTACGATTGTTCCAGAGATTAGGGTACATCGGAGTAATACACAGTTATAAGAGGCCTGAAATGCTGGACCGCAACGAGTTGTCGATAT
This sequence comes from Miscanthus floridulus, assembly GCF_019320115.1. Classification (NCBI taxonomy): domain Eukaryota; kingdom Viridiplantae; phylum Streptophyta; class Magnoliopsida; order Poales; family Poaceae; genus Miscanthus; species Miscanthus floridulus. Next base: position 30,902,003 of record NC_089583.1, on the reverse strand, counting down.
GTCCGAGTGGTTAAGGAGACAGACTCGAAATCTGTTGGGCTTTGCCTGCGCAGGTTCGAATCCTGCTGTCGACGTTTTTCATTTTGCTGCAACTTACTAGGATATATTTTACCAGTAACTTTATTACATTTACCAGCCTTAATTATTGCTAAGTTAATCTTCTTCGGATATGATAATTTTTTTTCCTTCACAAGCTAGCATAGGGACCCATGACACTGTTCCCTCGGGCAAGATGTAGCTGCTTATAATCTCTCCAGCATGCTTATGATATCTATCTATGCCAATGTATTTTCCTTCGAATCCATCCATGTAACTGATTTAAGTACTCCATATGTGTTGGCGTTAAAAATTGTTCACCCTCCATTTTCTAGCAGTACTACCCCACAAGGGTCTAGAAAGCTCTTGTTGCTCTTGCAGGAGAGTCTACAATTTTACAAATACAATAATAAAAAATGATTATATTACCAAAAGAATGAAATTGTCAGACAAAAAAAAAAACGCAATCGTTATCTACAATGGGGTGGAGTTTCAACAGCTGAGATGAAATGATTAATAAAAAGCTAGGACGTGGGTGTGTACAGAAGTGTGGCTTGGGGAGTCCAGCGGCACATCGGTTTTAGGAGCTTAATGGTTCGTTGCTTTAATGATCAGACGGGGACTAATAACGGAATGAAAGCTACATACCGTGTGGCAACTATCATCACTCGCCTTGTCTCTCCCCCCCCCCCCCCCCCCACACACACACACACACACACACACCAAAGAAACGGTGGCCTAGTATATATATTGGTGATAACAGAATCGCTTCAAATTCGTCTCCATTAATTAGTTTGCAAACATTTGTTGTGTATGTAGGCGAGGCATTATGTGGACGCATTCAATATATAATAGTTGTGCATGCAGATATGATTGTGAATAATCTTGCTATCAAGGCATCTTCTGCTTTATTATTATTTCATAGCAAATATGTCCTTGGGTTGTAATGGGAGAAGAAATTCATCCCATGCCCTAGCTTAGCAAACACGATGATATAAGCAACGGCCTCTATGAGCCAATCACGACACCCCACCCATTCTGCTGCTTCTCCTCGTCACCCTAGCTAGCATCTCCGATGGCAATGCAAGAGTGTGGTTTCCATTTTATCTGTACAACCTCACTTTCAGTGTTATTATGTAGCAAATTTGTTAGTGTGCACCAGTCAATTAAACTCTTTTAACTGTACAACCTCACTTTCAGTGTTATTATGTAGCAAAATAATTTGCCTTCTATCATACATACTCAATAAATATAATTGTCGTGTTAATAGGAGTAAAAAAATACAACGAGACCAAGCTTCAATGCCGTGACCAAGCTTCCCTCCTGCTTTCTTGTTTCTTGATGTCTCTCATTTCCATAGTTAGCTCTTTGCCTTCTTTGCATTCCACGCACATGATACTCAGGGCATAGCTAAAAGTTATATTTTTTTTGTTTTTTCAAGGAGAAAGCGAAAAGTTCTCTATGAGTTCTTTTTTTCATGTTGCTCCAAAGAAAGGGATGCCCTAGTATATATGTTGGTGAGAAAAGAATCACTTCAAATTTGTGACCTTTAGTTTGGAAACATTTGGTGTGTGTTTATATTTCAAGTAGGCGAGGCATTATATGGATGCATTCAATGGTTTCGTAGCAGAATATGATTGTGACTTTTGCTATCAAGGCATCTTCTCCTTTACTACTTACTATATAGTTAGCAAATATGTGCTTGTGTGTTGCAACGTGAGAAAACAATTCAGCACATGTCGTCCCTAGCTTAGTAAACATGATTAAAGCACAGGGCCACGACCTCCATGAGTTAAGCTAGACACCTCATCCATTCCACTGCTTCTCCTGACCACTCTCCGACGGCAAGCGTGTGGTTTCCACTTTATCACGACTTAAACACATTGTTTAAACTGTTTTTTGACCGTTTAAATGGTTTTTTGTTTAATCCACCGTTTAGGGTATAAAGTATAACCATGGTTTTTATTTACACGTGTGTGCACAATTTAAACGAGTTTAAGTGAACAATATGTGACGCGCGCTGTCTGTGATGTCTCTTGCGCTAACCCTCACGTCGCCTGCCTCCAAGAGACCAAAGCTCCCTTGCATCCCTCACGTCGCAGATTCACAATGAGGCGTTGAATCTCCTCGAGCAGGATCTTGGAATCGGGACTCATTGCGCCAAACTTTTTCTGTACTCCAGTGTAGTGGTCGTGAGGTGGTGGTGGCGGCGGCGGCGGTTCCAGGACGATGAATTCCCGCATGAATCAATCGGCGTGGACAGGAATTACACGAGATCAGGGATTGACCGCTAGGGGCAGAAGCACTGCGAACTCGGCGACCAAATCTGATGCCAATCGAAGGACAGATGGGGAACGATGAACTGGATCCCAGATCGTGAATCTGATACCAAGTGTTAGTGGACTGATAGGAGCAGGGATTAAGATGAAGAGAGCAAGACAAAGAGAAGATAGAGTTGACGAATCACAGATGAATGAGTCGTTTGGGTAGTTTGTATGTTGTTTGTTCTTAGTCCTACAGAGGAACACCCTCAGCCATATATATATTACATCCAAGTCTGAACAAATGCAACCCAGGAGCTACTTCCACTCCGAGCCAGTAGAGTATAGTGCGCTTTGGGCCCAGCTTGACGTGCAGACCTGCGAGGCCCATTGTTCTCCAGTTCTTTGCCTTGGTCTTTAGTAGCTGTAGGATGCGCTATGAGCCTATAACAGACAATCACCATGAACTCTCCCTTATAACAGGATGGCCTGGTCAGTAACTGGGCTGGCTCCATGCACCAAAAGGATCAATCGGGATAGGCCACGTTTGCTGCCTTGCTCAAGTTCTTCCACAGCTTCCACTGGGGATACAGGCTAGAGAGGATCAATCTGGCTGACATTGTGCTTCTACCCGAGCAAATATGTAACATCGAGCTAGATGAAGGAAGCCGGCTCAAGGGGACCGGACGTTAGTTTGCAAATATCCCCACTCGTAGCCAGCTAAAAAACATTATTTTAATGAACTTAGCAAATTTGTTATTGTGCACTGTGCACCAGTCAAGTGAGCTTCTTAAGGGAGAGGGGTAAACCTAATAGGCTGGATCAGCCCCTTAGTGAGCTTCTTAAGGGAGAGGGGTAAACCCACTACGTCAAAAAGCATTTCTAGGGGCGGTTGTAGACCATTTGTAGGGGCGGTTTACCCAGCCGCCCCTACGCAAGGGTCTCTACAAATCATGCATTTGTAGGGGCGGTTCCCAGGCCGCCCCTATAAATCTATTTGTAGGGGCGGCTCTTATTACCAGCCGCCCCTAAAAATCAATTTGTAGGGGCGGCTGGAAACACCAGCCGCCCCTACAAATCGATTTGTAGGGGCGGCTGTAGTACCAGCCGCCCCTACCAACGGGTATTTGTAGGGGCGGTTCAATCTAGAACCGCCCCTACAGTACGTTTCCCCGCAAAAAAAAAAATCAAATTTTCAATTCAAAATCGCTTTGCCGAACGTCCCACAACCAACGTTCCGAACCGCGTTCGCGTTGCCGAACGCCCCGTGACCAGCGTTCGCGTTGCCGAACACCCCGCGACCGCGACTACAAACATAAGAGTATTCTATAAACTACAATTACAAGTCCAATTCACATGAATATATACAATCCATCATTAAATATACAAATTCCATACACATTATTATCAACGTCCTAGAGCTAGCCTTTCTGTCTCACGAAGGTGTTGGTACTGAGGATTTGTACCTAACTCAGACTCTCGGTCATGGTAGGCGCCTCTGACATGTACAATCTGGTCCAATATGAAGTTGCAAAGGTCGCCGACGAGCTCTAAGAGTTGGTCATCCTTGTATGGGTCTCTTTTCATTTCTTTCTCTTCTCTCCACTACAAGAAAACAAGTTTTGGTTTAGTATTTCATATCATTTACGAAGTTTTTATACTATGGGTGAAGAGGTTCAAACTTACCCTTAAGGGGTGTCTCCTGTAGGCACCGGTGTTACCTATCATAGAACATATATAGTATCCACAATGTACACTCCCAGGCTTCTGCTTGGGGCACTGTGTGTTTTGCATATGAAAATGTTTAGGAATGCTTTTGACAGCCATGTAACGGAGTACTGAAGAAGTAAGTTACACTTATCGCACATAGTGTTTTTATAGCCAGCTTTTCCTTCCTTGCTGGATCATGCCTTCCATGATGATTAGTGACATAGAACCTAAATGCCCTGTTCGAATTATTTTAGCAAATACAATTTGTTAGTATCCAAAAGTGAACGTTATAAGTATGTATACAAACATATAAGCTAATGAGGATTGTCGATATGTATACGTCTTGAGAATCGATATGAAGTCTTTGTATGTCACCGTGTCCTTATCTAATGAATCAAAGACTCATGCCATGCTTCTCCCGACATCGACGGCTATACAAATCCAGTGGTTGCTGCATGGATTTAATCATAGAACTAGATAAGCCCTTTTGTATCGAATGAAATATATCGAACAAAGCTTTAAGTATAGAGTTGAGCTTACTCGAAGTTGTATGGTAGCCATATAGTAGAGTGGTGTTGGAGATTTTTGAAAGCCAAGGCAATGTATGCCGCAACCTTAAGGGACTCTTCCCTTAGCTTCGCACTACGGATGCGCTCTTTCTCCCGAAGAGTCTTTGCAGCTGCTAGCTCTTTGGCATCCAGTGTCCACCGTTTAGGGTAATTAAAATTTGTTTGGGCTATAGCTTGAGGGTCTACATACCCGGCTTTCACACTTGGCATTTGTTTGACAATGTGCACTTGCATTCTACAAATCACGGCGTGGGTTAGTTACAACATAATTCAAAGATTACATTCATATCATATCGGGAGGACAAGGACTTACAGGCACCACGTGCAAATTAGATTCATCTCCATTTCTCCCAGGTGAAAGCATGTGTGCATGTCATTGAAGTCAAAGACAATTTTCCCGACTGGGCTTCCAAATGTGCCGGTGGAAAAGCATGCTTGTATGATATCTATGCTCGTTGGGAGAACACGCAAGTACTAATCATGGAACCTTCTCATTCCAAGTGGTAGGCGCTGGATGTCCCGGTTTGGTAGGAAGGGCTTGCCTCTTTCATATTTTTTCGGGTAATCCTTTGACCATTCGATGGCATCAACATTTGGATACTGCTTTGCAATTTGGTGGAGTTTGCTACTGACGGCCTCCTCAGAACCCCGTGATGGGACTTTTTTTAACTTGATTTTCAGGCTTGAACTGATCATGGGAATACCACTTGGACACCGACGAGACGTCTTTGATCGGAACATAAACTAGCCTTATGTTGATTGGAATCTTCTTTCGGAGTTCCCATTCAGGCACGTCCTCATCTTCTTGTGCATCACCTTCTTCGGGAGGCACTCGTTGTTCATGTATCGGTTGTGCTTGTTGAGAAGACTATGGCATCTCATGATGCACTTGCCCGGTACGAGCTGGAGAAGGTTGTGGCATCTCATCAGGCACATGCTCGATAGGAGGCGGGGAAGAATGTGGCATCTTAGGAATGTGGGGGTCACGAGACGGTGAAAATATCTCCCCGGCCTCAACAACTCGCTCCAAATTTGGGAGAGGGAGAGGTGGTGAAGAAGCAGTCAATATAATGTCCCGTTTGTGCCAGAGGATGAACTGTCCCATAACGTCTCCGAGTAACACCAGCCCCTCGGGAGTTACGTAGTCTATCCTCCACTGCATGAACTCAGGCTTCACTGTATGCACCTCGACCCTAGTGTATTCCGACGGTATCTTATTATTGTGGTGTAAGCCACCGGAAGGATGTGCCACACCTGTTGCCACCTCCATCACAGTGTTCTGCCGACCGCTGAGAAACACCAAGGTGCAACTAGTAGGTTCCCGTATGAGATCGACTGGGGTTGTGGCTGCAGTGGAACCTTGGCTGCTAGGAACTTTTGGAGGGCTGCCAACTAATGCCAGTTCTCCCGGCGGCGTCACTAATATACGTGGCTCCGTAGACATTCCTTGCTCCTCCAGCGCCTTCGCAACTAGAGCCTTTACTTGGAGCTCAAGACTAGTCTCCCGGTCTCGGCCATGTTTCTTGTACATGTGCCTATCCTCTTCGAATCCTTGCTTCCAGGTCATCCTTTTCCCTAGCCCCCTGGTGCGACCTGTGTGCTCCTTGTTTCCCAAGCCAAGGCTAAGCTTGTCCCTCTCTCTGGAAGGATTGAATGAGCCCGTCTCTTTGTGTTCAGCATATTTCAGTATCCTTGATACCGCCTCTTGGGTCTCTGGCTTATCAAACTTAAGATTACTGCCAGATGGTTCTGTACTCCTCGCATATATCTAGTTCCTTGAGCGTACCTTCAAGTTCGTCACATCGATATTCCCAGCAGCTGCGGCCTCTTCATCCATCTTCCTAAATTGCTCTTCCTTGGCATAGTAGCCACTGAGGCCTAGATGATGGTGGTGTTTGTTCCTCTTCGCCAGCTCGGTGTTACGGGCACTAAGCTCCAATGCCTCCGCTGAAGTCTTCTGAGCCACGAGCTCCTCCCATTGACTAGGAGTTATTTTGCCAAACTCGTTGAAGGGAGTTAACCCCTTTTGGATATACTTCGTGTTGAGCTCCGACCTCCAACGTCGAAATGACTCTCCCATCATCCTGATAGCATTTTTTTACCAATTCGTGCTTACCCTCCGGAAATCTAAAATTGACCTTCAGATGCCTATCCCATAGTGCATTCTTTATGTTCTCTGGTACCTCTTTCCAGTTAGGGATTGCTGGGTTCAATTTATCTCTTACTAGGGCCCCGATCGCATTACGGAATCATCCTCTTAATTCCTTCGGCTCAAGGATCTCCCCTACTGGCCCAACCTCCGTTATCACATAGCAAGCCTTATCTAGATATAGATTTCCTTTTCTATCCCCTCGTTTCCTCTTAGGCTTGGTAGTCGTGGTTGTGTCTTGAGTTTGTTGAGCAGAGCCATCATGATCTGTCTCTGTGGTTGTTGCCTCTGCTCTCCTTTCCTCTACTCCGTCTTGTCCAGCGAGATGTCGCGGACGTCGACGTCGTCTTTTCTGAATTTCAGGAGGGACCTGTATATAGGATAGATCAAAGTGTTAGCAGAGGTAACACAGCCAAAGCTTTAGCAAAATTTACATGCTAAGGCTTCTTCCCTACCTCCTCATTCGGGTCAAAATCCTTGTCCAAATCTTCCTCCGTTGGCCTCCTTCTTGCTTCAGGTGGGAAAGGATCCTCGGGACTTTCATATCCCTCTTCTGACTCATCATCTTCTTCTTCTTCACCTTCAGCAGCATCTCCTTCGGGGCCTTCCTCCTCGTCACACTCCTCCTGAGTAAGCATCACTTCTAGATCCTTTTCTACCTCGTTATCGAAATGTTCCTGAGTAAGCTGGTCCTCTAGTGCTTGCTCCTCAAGGGTTGGCTGCTCATCATGCTCGAAGCATCGAGCTGCACTGTCTGTTGTCTGCGACATTATTTCACGCTTTGTTCTAAAAGATGCAAGAAAGTGTGCTTTAGGTACGTGAGAAGGTATAAGAAATCAAAAAGGTCTATAAACCAAAGTAGTACTATAAAACAACAATATAAAAAATGAGAAGTAGCAGTGGTAGAGGCCTCAGAAACATGTCAATCATCATCTAATCTTGAACTTGGAGTATCAAGGCATCATAACAGAGAAGAGAGGAGAAGGTAATGTAGGGGCGACTGCTAATGATGCCAAGTTCCTCACAAGTTCTTGATCATCAGCTCATATTCCATATAATGTATGGACTTGGACAATTTCATCATCGGCAAAACAAAGGAGAGGAGAGGAGAGGGGAGATTTGGCAAAAAAGCAACAGCTGCTTAACAAACATAGAGAGGAAAAGGTGTAAAAAAAGCAGCAGCTGCTTCCCAAACATAGAGGATAGGAAAGGCGGCAAAAATAGAGGAGAGGGGAGATTTGGCCAGAAAAAGCAGGTGCTGCTTCCCAAAAAAGCAATAGCTGCCATACTGACTTTGCTCAATCACACATGAACATCATATGCTTAATATCTTCTGAACCTAATAGGCAGATTGGACAATTAGAAGTAGTAGACAGTAGTAGTAGGGAAGTAGTAGAATTAGTTGACAGAAGTACAAGTAGTTGATAGAAGACAGAAGTAGAAGTAGTAAACAGTAGTATTAGGGAAGTAGTAGAGTAGTAGTAGAAGTAGCAAAAGCTGCTTAGGAGAGGAGAGGAGTAGAGTGGAGTAGAGGAGGGTATAGTAGTAGAGTAGTAGTAGGAGTAGCAAGTAGTAGTAATAGGAGTTGTAGGAGACCAACCAGCAGCCAGCAGCCAGTAGTAGTAATAGGAGTTGTAGGAGACCAACCAGTAGAGTAGTAGTAGAAGTAGCAAAAGCTGCTTAGGAGAGGAGAGGAGTAGAGTGGAGTAGAGGAGAGTATAGTAGTAGAGTAGTAGTAGGAGTAGCAAGTAGTAGTAATAGGAGTTGTAGGAGACCAGCCAGCAGCCAGCAGCTAGTAGTTGATAGAAGACAGAAGTAGAAGTAGTAAACATTAGTATTAGGGAAGTAGTAGAGTAGTAGTAGAAGTAGCAAAAGCTGCTTAGGAGAGGAGAGGAGTAGAGTGGAGTAGAGGAGAGTATAGTAGTAGAGTAGTAGTAGGAGTAGCAAGTAGTAGTAATAGGAGTTGTAGGAGACCAGCCAGCAGCCAGTAGCCAATAGTTGATAGAAGACAGAAGTAGAAGTAGTAAACAGTAGTATTAGGGAAGTAGTAGAGTAGTAGTAGAAGTAGTAAAAGCTGCTTAGGAGAGGAGAGGAGTAGAGTGGAGTAGAGGAGAGTATAGTAGTAGAGTAGTAGTAGGAGTAGCAAGTAGTAGTAATAGGAGTTGTAGGAGACCAACCAGCAGCCAGCAGCCACTGGTACCAGCCAGCAGCCAGCAGCCAGCAGCCAACAAGCACATTACAACCAACACAATTAATTTCTTATAGTGGCCGATCTCAGCCCGATACTGCCCAACTATAGCTAGTAGTGGCTATAGTAGTAGCAGGTGCACTAGATGTGGTTACAACTTGTTTAGCAATGGAAAGTAGTTTAATATCATTGGGAAAAGCAGAGAAAGCAAAACTAACCTGCAATCTAAGAACAGAAAAAACAAAGAAAGATTATAGAATAATGATGTAAAAATTGCCTAATAATTTGAATTATTTTGCCTTGATCTTGCCACAATATTGCCTGGTTAGAGTATATTTAGTTGCTTATTCCCAATGAAGCTCAGTAACTAATCAATGCACTTGTACATTTAGTTGCTCTAAATGCTGATTATAGACACTCACACGCACTAGCATTCAGTTCATGAAAAACAACAGTGGAATGACTGTAGGCATTTAGATAACTCTCACATTAGGTAGCATTCAGGTATCAGGTATTAGGCAGTAGCATTCAGGTATCAGGTAACTAGAATTTAACTGAAACTAAGACACATCAATGCAGTAACTAGTAGCATTCAGGTACCAGGTAGATCACAACATTAGGTAGATCACAACATCAAGTAGTTCACATTCAGAAAATAGCACTGAAATTGAAACTGAAATGAGCACTAAAACTGAACTGAAATGAGCACTAAAACTGAACTGAAATGAGCACTGAAAATTAACTAAAATGAGCACTGAAACTTTACTGAAATAAGCGCTGACACTTAGCTAAAATGACCACTATCCAGTTTTTAGAAATTTAATAGTACTGACACAACACTACAGACACTTAGCATAGTTACTTTCAGTACCAATGCATGAATAGACTTACTAGTGCCCTGTAATGCAGTTCAGAAAACAACACTAGGTAATGCATGAATATACTAGTACCAATGCAGTTTCACTTCACACTAGATAATGCATGAATAGACTATTACCAACACGTCTGTGGGCTGCTGCTACCATGCAGGAAGCCGATAGGCAAGTACTATCGGTAAGCCGATAGGCAAGTACTATCGGTAAGCCGATAAGCCAAGTAATTATGCAAATTACCAATAATTATGCAAATAGGTTAGCAAGGCTTTGATCAATACATATGTAAAAACTTGTGATAGCAGTGTGGAACTGACATTGGCATCTGCTAATGACATTTCCTCTTCAATTTAGTGCTATTAATTAATCATTCTAGGTGCAGTCTAAAAACATGGAAATATATGTGATTAGTAATTGATTTTACTTCCATGTCTCATTCTTTTAACCAGCAAAAAATAATGAAGTCAATTTAATCTGATAGTACCATCCAAGAGCCACATGCACAAGCTAACAGTTTGTCTAGGTTCAGGTTTTCAGTATGTCTCAATTAGGTGGCAATATGTAACCAGCTGCAGCTTACCAGTTACTCGAGGCGAGTCAAGAAACTAGCTACAAGTCATCACAACAATAGACCATTATTTGGAACTTGAAATTCTAGAGCACAATACAAATGAGCACTAAAACTAGTTCACATTCAGAAAATAGCACCGAAATTGAAATTGAAATGAGCACTAAAACTAAACTGAAATGAGCACTGAAAAAAATGAGCACCGAAACACTACAAATAATAGTACTACAAAAATGAGCACCGAAACACTATAAAAAATGAGCACCAAAACTTAACTGAAATGAGCACTGACACTTAACTGAAACTTACATGATCGCAAATCTGTAATTATTATTTACACAATAATGGAGCTCGTGCTGAAACAAACGTAACTGTGAACAACGTTATGTGAATTCAGCCTCATAAGATCAGTTAACAGGTGTCAACTACATACCCAAGTTCCATGCGTTACATTGCGCGATAAAGGAATCAGTGAGAACAGGCTAGCCAAATTTTGAACTTTGAAAAATAAAACAAGGTGTCTCGAGACAGCACATCTATTCTAAAATAGATAGATACCCACATAATTTGCAGAAGCGCGTTCAAAAGTTGCGGGAATCAGTGATACCCATATTTTTTCACGTGACAGTGAAAAAATATAGCAAGGAACTGAAGACAAGAAGAAGGTTCAAGGGACGGAACAAACATGAGCCGAGGGCCGGGCGTGGGTCATCGGCGTGCGGGGGCGGGCGCCGGGGGCCGGGCGCGGGACGCCGGGGGTCGGCACACGGGGGAGGGCGCCGGGGGCCGGGCGCGGGACACCGGGGGTCGGCGCGCGGGGGCGGGCGCCGGGGACCGGGTGCGGGTGTCGGCGTGCGGGGGCGGGCGCCGGGGGCCAAGCGCGGGATGCCGGGGGTCGGCGCGCGGGGGAGGGCGCCGGGGGCCGGGCGCGGGACGCCGGGGGTCGGCGCGCGGGGGAGGGCGCCGGGGGCCGGGCGCAGGACGCCGGGGGTCGGCGCGCGGGGGCGGGCGCCGGGGACCGGGTGCGGGTGTCGGCGGGCACAGGACCGGCGGCAGAAACCCTAGGCAGCCTGACGGCGTCGGAGGAAGAAGACAGCGCCCAGACGATGACTCCCGTGCGCTTCCCTCCTATTTATACTAGGTACCATTTGTAGGGGCGGTTCCTGATCCAGCCGCCCCTACAAATGAATTTTTAGGGGCGGTTCCTGATCCAACCGCCCCTACAATTTTTTTTTAAATTATAAATTCTATATTTTTTATATCATAAAAACACAAAGTAATATAAAAAATTGTGTATATACACAAATATAATATTTTTTATTATTCTATATATGAAGAAATATATATATAAACAATTGTAGTCAAAACAATATAGAAAACAAAAAAAAAACAAAAATTAAAAATTTGAATTTTAAAACTTCGAATACAATTTCGACGTTAAATGAAATAAAATGAAAATGTTGTAAACATAAAAGTTGTATAACTCATCAACATTACAACTTTTATTTTGGTCATCTTGTCATGTGACTTTGTTTGAACGATTCAAATTTTGAAATTCAAATAATTTTAACTTAAAATAATATTTTGAAAGAGTAAATGATTTCACATCAAAAACTCATGAGTACCAAAGTTGTAGAACTCATCAATATGTACAACTTTTGTTTTGATCATATTTTCATTTGACAAAATTTGAACAGTTCAAATTTTGAATTTCACTAAATGGCAACTTCAAACAAGATTTTGAAACCTTAAATGATTTCAACAATAAAAGTCATGAACAAAAAAGTTGTTGAACTCCTCACTATCTACAACTTTTATTTTGGTCACTTTTTCCTGTGACAAAGTATTAGTAAACATTGTTCATAAATTCACATGACTCATAGTTTCATGAACTATACGAGAAACATGTTGATTTGTGAACAATGTTTACTATCACTTTGTCAAATAAAGAAATGATCAAAATAAAAGTTATAGATCTTGATGAGTTATACAACTTTGGTATTCATCACTTTTTCAGCTCAAAAACATTTAGTGGTTGAAAATCTCGTTTGAACTTGTCATTTTTTTAAATTTGAAAATTTGAAGTGCTCAAACTTTGACAAATGAAATTTTGTAGTAATAAAGTGGATGTTCAAATAGAGTCATCTGGATGTTGCAAAGGGTAGTCTCACACACATGCATAAAATGCAGTCTCATACACATACAAAAATATGTAGTCTTACACACATACATAAATATATAGTCTCACACGCATGCATAAATGAAGTCTTACAAACACACACATACACAAACACTCCACGTTCAACAACTAGCTAGCCCGCTGTAACGACTTTCCCTTTGACACCTTTTCGTTCCCGTGGCATTATGTCTTTGGGGAGATTCTTTTCCACAACACTGATCTTCTTAGGAAAGTCTGTGAATAGCGGCATCTCATCGTACTTATTGTAAGCTTCAACATCATCCACGCCATCGACTCCAATAATGTGTTGTTTCCTGGAGGCAACCACGTGCTTTGTCTTCTTCTTCGGGGAGAGGTTACTTTGTGGGTCAGACATATAGAAAACTTGTGCGACACGTGAAGCGAGCACCCAAGGGTCATCTTGGTAGCCTCGATTCTCGAGGTCCAGGACTCTCAATCCGATCTCGTTTAGTTGGTGTTGTTTGATCCAGCGGCATCGAAATAGGGCCACCGTTATATCCCTTCCATAGTCAAGTTCCTATATCTCTTCAATGATGTCAAAGTATTGGATCTTTTGCCCTAATCCATCGAGAGCCTCTATTCGAACGCCGCTGTTTTGGTTCATATATTTACTATCCTTTGCGTGGGTATAGTACGTGTACCCATTGATGTCATAAGCATTCCAAGATGTCACTTGTCTCGATGGCCCCTCCGCCAACCTACTGATGGTAATAGAGTCTATGGTTTCTTCAGGCGGTATGTTTTGGTCCTTCAACCATGTAGTTAGTCGTTGCTTGTGTTCTTTCATGACCCAATCATCCGAACGACTATTTCTCTCTGCTATAATGATAGCCAAGTGTTCATCAATATACGGTTGCATCAGTTGTGTACTCTGCAAGACACTGTAATGCGCTCGACTCACCTCTTTGTAATCATAGTCGATGAACACTTTTCTACCACTAGTGCCCTTCCCAGCCAGCCTACCCTTGTGACGAGAATCGGGTTTACCAATCCCTTTCTGTACTTTTAGGTACTCTTGACAGCACTCGACAATTTCTTCAGTACTGTAACCCTCTATCATGGAGCCCTCTAGTATGCTCGATTATGCACGTATCGACTTAAAACCGACATGAACCGCTCATATGACCACATTTCATGCATGTAGCAAGGGCCAAGCGCTTGTATCTGATGAACCATGTGAATCATGAGATGTGGCATTATATAAAAAAAAGCAGGAGGTAAACACATCTCCAGTTGGTTTGTGTCTCCACCACAAATTCATGTAGGTCACTCAGCTCTTCCTTGCCAATCGTCTTCTGTGAGATCTTCGAAAAGAAGTAGCACATGCGGGTGATGGCCATTTTCAAGAACTCTGGCTTTATAGCCCTGATTGCAATAGGTAGAAACACTGTCAGCATCACATGGCAATCGTGAGCCTTGCAGTGTGTTATTGACAAGTCCTTCATCGACACTAGCTTCTTCACATTTGCTGAAAACCCAGTCGGGACTTTGATCCCCCTTAGAAAAGTGCATATAGCTCCCTTCTCGTCTGGTGTTAGGTTGAAGCATGCCACGGGCAGAGTGTATTTTCCATTAGCCTCAGGTACCGGGTAAAGCTGTGGCATCACGTTTAGCTGCACCATGTCTTTTCGTGCTTTTAGACCATCCTTTGACTTGCCTATGTCCATCAAGGTAGCAATGAGACTCTCAAAGACATTCTTCTGCATGTGCATAGCATCAATGGCATGGGGGACCTCCAAGTCTGGCCAATAAGGCAGATACTGAAAGAAGATCGATTGTTTCTTGAAAGGTACGCCTTTGATAGGAGGTGTGCTTCTATCTCTGTTGGTCCCATTCGGATTCTTCTTTCCATAGACGACGCATATGTTTTTCACCATTCTGTACACATGTTCTCTGTTATGACGTCTCTCTAGAGGGGGTTCAATCTCCGGGGCATTGTCATAAAATCTAAAGAACAATTTGATGCGGTACTTGTGACTTGTCTTTAAGAAGCGTCGGTTCCTTGGGTAAACTATCTTCTTGGATGCATCCAGGTACACCCATGTAGTACCATCCAAGCAAACCAAGCATCCCGTCTTCCCTTTGATCTGTCCAGACAAAGCAAACAGCGCGGGGTAATCATTGGTAGTAACAAATATTATTGCTCTACATATGAAGTCCTCCTTTCGGAACGCATCGTACATCTGCTCCCCATGCCTCCAAAGCCTCTCCATTTCTTGCATCAAGGGCTCGAGGAACACGTCTATATCAATGCCTGGTTGTTTAGGGCCAGAAATAAGAATAGTGAGGAGAAGGTACTTTCTCTTCTGACACAACCATGTTGGAATGTTGTACATGGTCAAGATCACTGGCCATGTGCTGTGGTTGCTCATCCTCTCATTGAAGGGATTCATTCCATCGGTGCTCAGGCCAAACCGTACATTCCTTGGGTCATCGCTGAATTCTTTGTGCTTCTCATCAAACCTTTGCCACTGACTACAATCAGTCGAGTGTGCAATCTTATCATCATCCACCTTGCACTCATCATCCCACTATGTCATGAGTGCGGCTTCTTTAGGGTTTAGGAACATACGTCTCAACCGGTCGGTCACTGGCAGGTACCACATTACTAAGGCAGGAATTCTTCTCTGCTTTGCATCGTTGCCTAATGGAGTGTCCTCTGAGGGCTGAGATTCTTGTACCACCTTTTTTGTACCCTTCTTATTCCTCTTTTTCCCCATGGATGGTTCGTCCCCATCGTAAAGGTCATTGTTCTTGTACCGGCTGGCCCCACACCGGAGACATTTATCCAATGACTTGAACGTTTCGCCACGAAAAAGTATACAGTGGTTGGGGCATGCATGTATTTTTTCAACCCCCATTGTCAATGTACTTATGACCTTCTTCGTTTGGTATGTGTTGACGGGAACTGAGTTTGGTTGTGGCAGCACCCATGACAGGAGATGCAATAGATCATTGAAACTACAGTCTGACCAGCCGTACTTAGCCTTCAGGATGAGCAGCTCAAGCACCAAACATAGTAATGTCCAATGTATCGGACAACACTTTTCAATACCATACACAGTCTCCTTCGATGCTTTTGTCACTCTTTCCAAATTTTCTAGACCTTTCGGGCTATTTAGTAAAATCTCTGGTCCAAAGGTTCGAATCATGTCATCTAAATCATCTTCAACTCCAACACGTGCTCCACCATCATTATTGGCACCACATTCGTCGTTACCATCCCAACCACCAGCATCACCACCTTGTTCATTGCCAAACTCAAAATCCATTCGTGCATCAAGCTCTGCTGAATATTGGGGCAGGGATTCTATGGTTTCGTCGTCATATTCCTCCTCACCCTTATCGTTAACAATAACCGTTTTACCATAATGAATCCACACTGTGTAGTCCTCAACAAATCCTCGCATAATCAAATATGATCTGATGATAGTCACATCTGTCCATGCCATACGGTTCTTGCAATCTTTACAGGGGCAAATAATTGTATCCTTATTCTCTTTCAATGTCGTTGCATGCTTCGTTGCGGCTTCAATAAATTTATCCACCTCTTCACGGAAACCTGCCTTGAACCTTAACGAACCATACATCCAAGAGTTCCTGTACTCCATCTTTTACAACAACAACAAAACAAACATTAAAGGACTACTTATTCAGATATATATAAAAATGAATCAATGTAATAATTATTTGAGAATAATTGTATATACCTCAGATATATATGAATATAAATCTAATATAATTACATGAAGCATACAAACACACCATGGTAGAGAAAAATTAATTAATGGCCCATTTATCCATAAATAATTAAAATACATATTTATTGATTACAATAAACAATTTCAAAGACAACAATTAGCAATAATTATACTTTACCCAATATCTTTCATACAAACCCTAGTCCAATTTTATCAAACATAAATTTACAAAAACGAAATTAATAAAAAAACCAAACCCTAGATCTAGATCACATGCATATGAAACATCCATAAAACTAACTAATGGTTCACTAAAATCAAGAAACATGGACCAAATAAGGGTATGATCTTGTTCCCCTCCCTAATTTACCCTAGTACATTTAAAAGTTGGGTCTAATTTGCTCATAAATAGCTCAAGCACCATAGAAGAGAGAGAAAAACAAAACTCTAATTACTCACTAACCAACCATTAAAACTTCAAAAAAAGTTTGGAATAGCATTTTCTTACCTTCTACAACCTCTCCACCAAAGGATTTGAGACCAAAACCTTCCCCCCTTAGTAGAGCAATTTTTGGAAGGTGCCCAAGGCCTCCCCACCTTTTTTTCACGGGTTGGAGTGAGTGACCCGAGGAGGAAGAAGGAGCTGCATCTGTTTTATATGGGGGGCATTTGTAGGGGTGGCTGGTGATTGAGCCGCCCCTATAAATCGGTGCTATAAATACGGGGCCATTTGTAGGGGCGGCTCAATCACCAGCCGCCCCTACAAATACCATTTCTAGGGGCGGCTGGTAATTGAGCCGTCCCTACAAATCAGACCCCATTTGTAGGGGCGGCTCGTAACACCAGCCGCCCCTGCTGTTCCGTTTGTAGGGGCGGCTGGTGTCTGGGCACCCTAGCATGCCACTGTAGGGGCGGCTCCATCACCAGGCGTCCCTACAAAAAATCGAACCGTTGCTAAAAATCGTTTTCTACGTAGTGACCTAAATATTTGCAAGGGAATTCGGACACCGCACAAGGCAACACAGGTTCTGGATGGTGGTCAGCTCCATGTCACCACACCTTATTGATAAAACACTGCTCTTTGGAAGGTTGGTTTTAAGCCCCGAAGCATCACCAAAAAGATTGAGAATTTCCATTACCAGATTGATGTCACCAGCTTCCGGCCTGAGGAACAGCACCACATCATCGGCGTAGGGAGAGATCATGTGCTGCAAAACCCACCTGGAGAGGGGCTGCAGGAGTCCCTCATTGGCTGCCTTTGAAACCATGTGTCCTAGAACATCCATAACCTAGATGAACAACATAGGTGATAGGGGGTCACCCTGACGTAAGCCCCACTGGTGAACAATAGAGTTGCCTGGAATCCCACTCAGCAGAACCTGAGTAGAAGAAGATACTAACAGCCCACTGGCCAAGTCTCTCCAAATTGGCCCAAAACCCAAATGATGCATCACCTCACGGAGAAAAGGCCACGACACCGAGTCAAAGGCCTTAGAAATGTCTAATTTGAGTAGAATTCGTGGCTGTTTTTGCTGGTGAAGGAACCTTGCTGTTTGCTGGACCAACATGAAGTTATCTTGGATAAAACGACCTTTAATGAAAGCGCTTTGGTTGGGAGATACCAATTGTTGCAGCCGGCTTGCCAGATGATTGGCCAGCAGCTTATTGACTAGTTTAGCAAAGCTATGAACTTGGCTAATAGGCCGGAAATCCTTTGGCCGTTCTGCTGAGTCCACCTTAGGGAGTAGGGTGATGAAGGCTGTGTTGAGGACCTCGAAGTTGACAATCTTTCTCCTCCAAATTGCTCAAATTGCAGCCATTATATCATCTTTTATGATTGACCAGCAGCCTGTAGAACCTACCCGTGAAACCATCAGGCCCGGGCACTTTATCCGGGGGTAGCTGCTCTATGGTTCTCCATACTTCTACAGTGAAAGGGAGGTCAAGTTTAGTAAGGTCATGAGTATTCAGCCCCAATTCAGTGAGGTCCACCATATTTTCCCTGTCCACACGTGTACCTAGCAAACTGTTATAAAAATCATCAATAATGGAAGCTTTGTCGGTATGATTTGTGTAGATTTGATCTTCAGAAACAAGCTTCCCAATGAAGTTTTTCCTCTTCCGATGATGGGCATGCTGCTGAAAAAGTTTTGTATTGCCGTCACCATCCTTTAGCCAATTGATCTTTGAATGCAGCCGGCCGATGGTGCATTTAAGGGAAGCCAATGCGAGGCAATGCTTCTTCAGATTATTCTTCAACCATA
Source organism: Miscanthus floridulus (assembly GCF_019320115.1). NCBI lineage: Eukaryota > Viridiplantae > Streptophyta > Magnoliopsida > Poales > Poaceae > Miscanthus > Miscanthus floridulus. The sequence continues at coordinate 30,883,485 of NC_089583.1, read as the reverse complement.
TTTCTCCTGCAGCGAGCACACGAGCATCTTGTGCAATCTCAAGCTGGTGGAGAATTTCCCTGACGAGGACAAGTTGGGAATTTATATGCCCGATTTTCTTGTCACTCCAGCTTTGCAACCCTTTAGAGAGTTCCTTAAATTGACACTCAGGCTTGAGAAGCATCAGGAACCTAAAATGCCTTCCTTTCCTCTCCATTTGCACATCTCTGCCAATGCATGGTAACTAGCTATGTACTATAGCACTAGGCCTCAAAGATGTCTTTGAGCTGAGTGTACTTTGTCGTATAATGTTCGGAACAAGGCACGTCAGTTGAGGTTGGAACTTGGAAGGACGCAGCCGGCGGCGATGGCAACTTGGACGCTCATCAGAGGCGGAGAAAACCATGCACCCAGGGGTCTGACCTCTGCGTGCACACGGAGTGATTCGATTGGTGAGGTTACAAGTCCCTGAAGGTTGTGAAGTTTGTTTTGGCGTGCTAGGTAACCAACCACACTGAGCACTGGAAGCGAGATTCTAGCTGCTAGGGATGGAATTGGATCGGATATGGATGTATATTACAGATCCGTCTATATAAAGGGGAAGAAGAATAAAGGACGACCTTCAAATGGAGGTGAGTGCACGTGAGGCAGTAATAAAAAAGGAGGAACTTCAAGCTCTCGTGAGATAGCACTAGTGTCAAAGAGGTTCGAAGAATGATGTTGCAAAACCATATTAATTTAGACCGGGAGAAAAAGGAGGAAATTTAGAATCACCTTGGTCTTCATAATGATTCACACATACTCCTACCATTCACCATAACCAACAATTGAGACCAACCTCTAACGTGCGAGCTGTTAGACGAACAAACAAACAGCAACCACTCCTTCCAAAACCGCATCCACAGTATCCTCTGTCCACATAAACCTTTGTTTCAATAAGGCTACAACATAAACAAATGATAGGCAAGCACTAAATAACAAGGGCCCCCTCTTGTATTCGCTCAAAATGAAGAGCAATGTTTTCATGTGACTCTACCACCATGATGCAATGTCAATAGTTTGTCCATCTACACCACAAGGAAGCTTGTCCCCGTCAGCATGGCAAGTATTGGTGCCAAAGCATACAGCACAGTGCAATCACAGGAAACAGGGCCTTTACCGAGTGCAACTTTCTTTATCAAGTGCTAAAAGTCGGACACTCGGCAAAGAGCTATTTTGCCGAGTGCCGCACTCGGCAACGATATACACTCGGCAAAGAAGGCTTTGCCGAGTGTCAGGCACTCGGCAAAGCCAGACACTCGGCAAAGGCCCTTTTTGCCGAGTGTCAGGCACTCGGCAAACTCTGGCGCTCGTCAAAAAACGGCGTCAGATAACGGCCGCCGTCTGCCGTCCAGGTTTGCCGAGTGCCAGCGGGTAGGCACTCGGCAAACCACTTCTTTGCCGAGTGCCAGACCCTGACACTCGGCAAAGGACTAGGGCTGCTGGTTTGCCGAGTGCCAGATCGGGGCACGCGGCAAAGGTGTTTTTTTAAATCTAAACCCTAAACCGCACTGCATCTTTTTTTTAAATAAAAAATACCACTTTGCCGAGTGCCGGGCGGAGAGGCACTCGGCAAACATTTTTAAAAAAAATTGGCACGCTCTTTGCTGAGTGTCCCCATGGACACTCGGCAAAGGGAACACTTTGCCGAGTGCCTGGCAGCTGGCACTCGGCAAAGAGCATGTTTGCCGAGTGTCAAAAGATGACACTCGGCAAACCATTTTTTTTTGTATTTTGACCTCCAAACTTTTTTTGCAGTCCTCTTATAGTACCTGGTACTCCATGTCGAAATTTGGTACATTTCCCGAACTGTTTGCTATATTTAGTCAATTTATTTCATTTAATTGAATTTTTTTTAGAAAATGCAAATTTGAACTGCACGTGCATCGAATAATGGAATTTAATGATTCAAAAAATGATATTCATGGTATTGAGTGTAGTGTGAGGCCGTATCCAGGAACGGACCCGAAATTTCGAATATCTTGTTCATGAAACATGACCACGAACTTGCAGACGAATTGTTTTTAAATTCTATAAAATGCAAACGAAATCCGAAAATCATGAAACTTATCGAGATGTCATGATATCATATGTAGAGGATGTGATAAAAATTTGAGAAGGTTTGGTGCACGTTATCACGTACGATGCTTACAAACCAGGACATCTGCCTGCACCGCGTCGCCTGGCCACTGCACCGACCCGCCATGGCCCCACTAGCCTGACTCCGTCGCCACCCTAGGTATAACCCCTCTTTCCGTATCATGATCGTAGATCGCGTAACCCAGTTAGGCGTCTCCCGTTCGAAAGAGATACGGTTGGAGGTATGCAGATCTTTGCATATCTATGACCGTATCTGTTTTGGATTGTCCACGTTTTTTGGACAGCCCGTGGATGCGTAGATGGGTTAGTTTCCATGGTCTGCTCCAGTCCGAGATAGAGTTTCGGCATCACCTCCCTGTTGTTCTCTGGATACGCACTCTTCTTTGGCAGGACATATATATGGAGAACAGCGGGGAGGTGCTGCCGAAATTTTGTCTCGGATAGGAGTAGAGCATAGAAACTAACCTCATCTATGCATCCGCGGGTGGGATTAGGACCTATCCTCACCTATTAGACAGTAGGAACACCATGTAGATGCAATTGATGGTTACATTACTCACTGATACATATGTTAGAGGATGGATGACCGTCGGTGGATGTACACGAGCTGGAGAAGTCAGAGTGATTACACCATGGAATGGATGAACAAGACCGATGCTTTCTTGAACAGTGCATTTGGCAAGGCTGCTAAAGGACATTGCCTAGTTTTGTGTCCCTGCAGCAAATGTGGAAACATGAGAAGGGTAAACAAGGTGGAAATGGGTAAACATCTTGTGAAGAATGGATTTACGCCGGACTACACCCGATGAGTCCACCATGGTGAAGCCCATCGTATGAGAGAGGAGGTGGTGAGACCACGGGTGGAGGATTTTGATGCTGATGCCGGGGTAGTAGATATGTTAGATGACTTTCACCAAGGGCAGTTTGATGAGGGACGTGAGAAGGAGGAGATGGAGGCAGCCACACATGCGTTCTACGACATGATGGGCTCGGCACAGAAACCCGTTCACGATCGGTCAATGGTGTCTCAACTAGATGCCATTGGACGCTTAATGGGGTTGAAGTCCGAGTTAAACTTGAGTCGACCTGGCTTCGATAAGATATTGGCCGTGATTGGCACCCTGCTTCCGGAGGGCCACATTCTACCAAAGAGCATGTATGAGTCATAGAAACTCCTTCGTGCACTTAAGATGCCATATGAGCAGATACATGCTTGTCCGAAGGGGTGCATCCTATTTAGGAAAGAACACGAGCATGTAAAGTTCTATCCAAAGTGTAAATCCTCTAGGTACCTGGAGGTAGACTCTAAAGATGGCCAGAAGAGGCAACTTACGATCCCCGTGAAAATCCTACGGTACCTTCCGTTTCTACCGAGGATCCAACGGCTATACATGACCGAGGAATCCGTGAAACAGATGACATGACACAAAAATGGCAAACGGTACAATCCTGACAAGATGGTACATCCATCCGATGGTGAAGCTTGGATCCACTTTAATGACAAACATCATGACAAAGCAGATGAGGCTCGTAATGTACGTGTCACGCTGGCAACAGATGGGTTCAATCCTTATGAAATGATGGCTGCCCCATACACATGTTGGTCCGTCTTCGTTATCCCCCTTAATCTCCACCCCGGTGTCTCCTTTCAACGACATAACGTATTCTTGTCATTGATAATTCTTGGACACCCAGGGAGTAATATGGGTGTGTTCATGGAGCCTATGTTTGATGAATTGGTTCGTGCTTGGGACAAAGGGGTATGGACATACGATCGAGCTACAAAGACAACCTTCAAAATGCACGTTTGGTACCACTACTCCCTGCATGACTTCCTGGCGTATGGGATATTTTGCGCTTGGTATGTTCACGAGAAGTTCCCATGCCCAATAGGCAAGGAAGGTGTAAGGTTCATTTGGTTGCAGAAGGGTGGCAAGTATTCGTCGTTCGACAGACATCATCAATTCCTACCTCTTGACCATCCATTCAGGCAAGACATCAAGAACTTTACGAAAGGTGTCAAAGTGACAAACCCTGCACCATGGATGATGACTGGTGTCGAGGTTCATGCTCAGATAGATGCTCTCATGCCCAATGAAGAAGGTGGTTTTGTGGGATATGGTGAGCAACATATGTGGACTCATATCTTGGGCATGATGAGGCTCCCCTATTTCGATGACCTTCTTCTGCCACATAACATTGATGTAATGCACACTAAAAAGAATGTCACCAAGGCACTTTGGGCAACACTCATGGACACTAAAAAGTCTAAGGACAACCCTAAGGCTAGAGTGGACCTGGCAACGTTGCGCGATAGACCAAATCAAGAGATGCAACCTCCTAGTCGTGGCAAGACCGGGAGAACGCCTAAGGCCGATTTTGTCTTGAAAAAGGACCAAAGGAGGGAAGTACTTGAATGGATCAAGACGCTAATGTTCCCTGATGGGTATGCAGCGAATCTAAAGAGGGGAGTGAACTTAGGCACTCTACGAGTCAACGGGATGAAGAGTCATGACTACCACATATGGATTGAGCGGCTTCTTTCGGCGATGGTTCGAGGCTATGTCCCAAAGCATGTCTGGCAAGTGCTGGCAGAGTTGAGCTACTTATTCTACCAGCTTTGTGCCAAGGAGCTCTCTTGGAGCATCATTGATGACTTGGAAAAAGCGGCATCCGTGTTGCTCTGTAAGTTGAAGAAGATCTTTCCACCCGGTTGCTTCTTGCTGATGCAGCATTTGATTGTGCACCTCTTGTATGAGGCACGGATGGGGGGCCCATGCAGAACCGTTGGTGCTATCCAATCGAGAGATGTTTGAAGACTCTTTGCAAAAATTGTAGAAATAAAGCCAAAATTGAGGCTTCCATTGTAGAGGCATACATTCTAGAGGAGGTGTCGAACTTCACAGAGAAATACTATACTAAGAACCTTCCTAGTGTTTATAATCCACCCCCTCGTTACAATACTGGCAAAAATGAATCGAACCTTAGCCTTTCCCAAGGGCAACTCGGAAGCGCAAGTGCATCGACCACTAAGCAATTGAAAAATGAAGAGTGGCGCAGTATCATGCTATATGTGTTGACCAACCTTGTTGAGCTGTAGTCGTTCATTGGGTAAGTCCTGAACGAACTTGTTTCATTTTGACGTATGTCCTTGTTTCTTCGTCCAACCCCCTTGTTTCTCATTAGTACAGGGAATTTCTTCGTCAATCCTGGCATGGATCAAGGCAACCTACCCCGCAAGAAAATGATACCCTTCTTTCACGGGGTGCGGGACCAGAGAGCCCCGATTTCATTTGTTTGTTCAAACAGAAAGCCCAAACTGATGCACCTATAAGTGACGAGCTGAGACAGGTTGCAAATGGCCGTGCTATTAGGGTCAAGTCATTTACCGGTTATGACATGAATGGAAATCATTTTCACACAGCAAGCTACGAGCAGAGTCGGCCCAATCGAAAAACCACAAACAACGGAGTTGTTATGCCCGACACTGATGGACTCGACTATTATGGAAGAATTGAAGAAATCTACGAACTATCATTCTATGGTTCCAAACCTCTTACTCCTGTCATATTCAAATGCCACTAGTTTCATCCTGGTGTAACGAGATGGACCCCTAAGCTTGGGCTAGTCAAGGTGCGAAATCTGAAGGACATAGAAATGCTTGAGCGATTACGTTTAGGCAATGACAATGAAAACAACATTCCTCCTTTGGATAGTGTTGATGAGTTGGACAATGTTGATAGTGATGACGAGACCTATGATCCAACTAATCTCAATCATGAAGATTATTTCTAATACATGTAATACTATGTTTTTTGTAATTATGTTTTGTTCATTTTTGCATATATAATACATGTATTACTATGTTTTTTGTAATTATGTTTTGTTCATTTTTGCACTTATTTCTAATTATGTCTTGTTTTTTATTGCAGGTGATTGAACAAAGATGGCGGGCGACCGTCATAGGTCCGTGAACTCGATTTACCAAAGACCACGTCGGCTGTAGGAGGAGGCGGAGGCAGCGGCGGAGGGATCGGATAGGAGGAGAAGGAGGAGGACCGTCAGCCGCAGGAGGGCGCCGTGTCCTCCCATGCCATGTGAGGAGGAGCTGGAGGAGGAGGTGGTGCCCGTGGATGAGTCAAACGAGGAGCTAGTTCGGCAGACGAACAAGGAGGAGGAGGGGGAGGAGGCATGCACGGGTTCCGCTTCCTCCGACTCCTCTTCGAGTGTCTACTTGCGAGGTCCTGCGAGCCTCCCACAGGTTCCGCTTCCTCACCAACGCCCAGTGCTTCGCCCCGAAGGGCAAAAGTAAGTAACTTTATATGTTATCACACCTACTTCATATGATATGATAAAAAAACTAATAATTTTTCTTAATCACTTGTGCAGGAACTGGGTGGTTGTGTCGGATGGTAGCGCATGGCTAGTCAACGGCATCCTGGGTCTTCTATGCAGGCAACACTTCCCCGGCATTGTCACGTACGCATCGAAGACGGAGCCATCCTACTCGTTTGACCACTACACCATCGCCCTCGATGCGGAGTACCCCAACAAGGCGGCGCGAGTGAAGCCAGAGTTTTGGGTAAGTCTCCCTCGCATAGCATTGCTCAATACGTCACATTCATTGGACTTTTCTTGAAATAATGAATGGATACATCGCTTTTGTATGCAGACTTATTATAGATACGAGGAGGGATTTGAGGCCTGGGCAGAGCAGGTGACTACCAATCCTGTAAAAAACTTGTCACCGACATGCATCATGAGGTGCGCATCCAGGCCATCGTAACCTACTACGAGTCGAAGCTTGGAGAGAGGAAAACCAAGAAAGACACAAGAGAGATGCAGCTGACCCAGGAGCAGTACCTTGAGGTAAATGAAGAACATCAATATTGATTCATTTTGAGATTAAGTTGGTTTAATTTGATCTTCTTATATGTCCAATACTTGATGACGTGTAGATGATTCCCTGGTGGTGCCAAGCGTATCCCGAGTGCTGGGCGATGATGGTGGAGAGGTGGTTCATGGAGGAGTACCTCAAGATGCACAGGGATGCCTGGGACCGTTGTTTGCAGATGCAAGGTCCAGCACACCATCAAGGCAGCCACAGCCTTGCTGGATACAAACAAGCATGGGTACGTGAATTCATTTATCTATTATGACGATCAGTTCTGCCTGATTTCTAATCATCGTGCTGTCTTTCTCGCAGTCGGCTTCACATAGTGGCTAGGCTTGCTCAGACTTCTAGGAATGGTGTATGGCCCACAAGGGCAAGGCGACGTCCGACGTCTCCTTCAACCTGGAGGACCCACCCGAGGCATACACGAACCCGAGCGTCCACTCCCGCATTAGTGAGTACACTGAGGTGGCGAGGTCGCTCCATGGGCAGACCATAATCTAAGCACCCAGGACTTCGATGGAGAGGCCATCATGAGGGCAAGGAAAGGCAAGAAGCATGGGCGGTTCTGGCTTGGCAACGGCATCATCGACACGACCTCTACTCCCTCTCTATCCTAGATCCGAGCACGGAGCACGAGCGAGAGCCTAGCCATTCGTACACGGCCGATCGCTGCATAGCACCGGGACGACGCACTCGAGGTTATTCCTATTTTACTCGTCATACATTGATCTTTACACACCTTAATTAGCTTTGCATTACTAAAACATTGGAGTGAAATATTGCAGGCCCGGCTGGAACAAGAAATGAGGCAATGTTAGGAGCTGGCGGCCTAGCTGGACGCTGAGCGGACCGAGCGGTAGGCCTAGGCGCAGAGGCTAATGGACATTACGGAGTTCCTACAAGGGCTTGATCAACGTGTGGGCTTCTCTCTGCCAGCTAGGCTGCTAGTTCCACCTCCGCCTCTGCATCCTGCAACTGCAGCTACTCCTGTGAGTATGAAAGTTTTTTACTTTCGCTTATGCTTTGCTTGTATGGCCTCTACCTTCCTACATTAGCTATCCAAATAATCTTGTCTCACATGCAATCTTTACTCCTTTGTGCAGTCTCCATCTGATGGTGGTTCGAATAATCCACCTCATTCACCTCCGAATGATGGAGCTAGGCCTTCACCATAGTCGCAGTGGCTGAGATGAGTGCACGTTGTATTTTTTCATTTGTTGTTCACTTGGTGATGGACTTGTGATATACTTGTGATGTACTTGTAAACTTTGATGGACTTGTGGATTTATTTGGATGGACTTGAGCACTTATTATTATATATGTGATATATATTGTGATGGATGTGATATGTGCGGATGGATGTGTGGATGGATGAGATATATATGTGATGGATGAGATATATATGTGATGAATGAGATATATATGTGATATTTGTTTGTATGAATTTATTTGTCATGATGGAATGTAAAAAAAAATTGCCGTTTTGGGTCACTTTGCCGAGTGTTGCACTCGGCAAAGGAGCCCGTTGCCGAGTGCCATCGTCACAGCACTCGGCAAAGCTGGAAAAATGGGCGCTCGGAAAACCGTTTTTCTAGCTTTGCGGAGTGCCAAGACCATGGCACTCGGCAAAGATTTTTTTTTAAAAAAAATCAAACTTTGCCGAGTGCCAGACAAAGGGCACTCGGCAAAGAATTTTTTTAAAAAAAATTCAAACTTTGCCGAGTGCCAGCCAGAGGGCACTCGGCAAAGAATTTTTTAAAAAAAAAAATTCAAACTTTGCCGAGTGCCAGCCAGAGGGCACTCGGCAAAGAATTGTTTTTTAAAAAAATTCATACTTTGCCGAGCACCGGCCAGGGGGCACTCGGCAAAGAATTTTTTTTTTAAAAAAAATAAAAAATCTTTGCCGAGTGCCTGTAGGGTTGGCACTCGGCAAAAAACCGTCAACGGGGCCGGCGCCGTGACGGTCGCTTTTCTTTGCCGAGTGCCCAATAAAAGACACTCGGCAAAGAGGGCTTTGCCGATCAATTTTTTGCTGTGTGTTCTTTGCCGAGTGCCACACTCGGCAAAGGCTTTGCTGAGTGCAATTTGGCCTTTGCCAAGTGGCTCAGGCATGTGGCAGAACCTCCTAAGAAATCAGGCCCACGTGCACCTATCGTTGTCTCAACAGACCTCTGATAGCGTACACAAGTTCCCAACAACTTAACAGGTCTGTCGGGTGTCCTCGGGAAACCCAAATCATCCACGAATCTTTTCCGAACAGGATCCCAATCACAAACATTGCAGATTACAATAGTTTTCAATATACATATCAGAGATTATAAAGCGGAAGACTTCAGTTTTAATATTACAAACTAGTTGTTTCAAACTTACAAAACCATAAGTGTCATACAACCATAGTAGCGGGATAATATTACATTAACATTATTTATCATACAAACTAGTGCCTTGTCCAAAGGCCATTCATCATTCCTCATCGTCATCGACTTCAAACACAGTCATGCAGCAGGGACCAAAAGAAGCCTGCGCATGTGACTCACCTACAACAAGGGTTAACAAACCCTGAGTACAAAAGTACTCAACAAGACTGACCCGACGTAAAAGGGGGTGAAAGACTTTAGAGATGCAGGTGTTGGGGCAAGGTAAGGATGTAGCAAGATTCAAAAGTTCTTTGCCAAAAGCTTACTAATCTTGATCCTATTTTCAAGTTTTTCCCTTAAGTCTTCTTGGTTCATTATCTCATACTAAGTGTTCATATCTCATGTTCCAATCCTTCTCATTCCATTCCTTTTCTCAAATTTTAGTAATTCACTAGTCCTGCATTGCTTCTGTAATGAAACGAGTCTCCATATCCGCGGAGCACCGGCAATTCGAATTGATTCAAGTCCCAGCTGGGGATTCCTTATCACACGACATATGTAGAACTTAATCTTGCATATATCAACCTCGCTACTAGATCCTCCTATACTAAGCCGTCTCCATGCCACCCGAGAGCACAGCACACCACAAATCCGGCCACATTCTAGCCATGAGGGTACACGCTACTCCCGCCATCTCTCCACTCCCAATGTGTGGGCATTCATCTTAGTATCGGATTAGCCAAAGTAGGCTTACCGGAGTATGTGACCAGTACTACAAAGTGTCTCGTTCAGAAGATCCACAATGAGTGGCCTTTAAGCGACATAGTCGGCAACATTACCCACCATTCAAGATAAGTCACCCGACTAGTCTCTAGTTCATTCTATCTTCTTTCTTTCTTTGGCCAGTATGCCATCTTTGATTGTATCGAAACTTTTACTTTGAAAGCCTACCATAAAGCATACTAAGCATTCTACGCCTTTGTAAATGAAATCATCTTCAAGGATGGTAAACAATTAACAAGGTAGGCAATGCATCAAGTAGGTAACATTGGAATAAATCAACTTAATGCAATAGGTAACATAGGTGATAAACTTTTCAATGTAAACAAGGTAATGGTTTAATGCATAAACCGGGGCTTGCCTTCGTTGACGATCTCGGGTTCCGGATCAGTACCACAAATATCAAATCCCGAGGCAACCGAGGATTCTTCCATAACTTGCTCAACTAGGATTGGTTCACTCTTAGATTCTACATGAAATAATAACATATGCTTCAACATGATGATAATGTAAGCATGATGCTTTCATGGTGCATGAAATGTAATAACACCTTGAGTACAACTTTCCTTCACGGTACAGTTGCAAGCCAACAAAACCAACTTGCAATTCTACCATCAAGGACCACACAAGTGACTTGACCAAATTGATCTTGAAACCCTACTGGCCACAAAACATGACCAAAACAAGATCAAACCCTAAACTAACACTTAGGGTTTGCTTTTATCCTATTTTGAATTAAATTTGGAATTAAGCTCAAAATGAACTTGTTCCAAATGACCTCAAAATTTTATATAAGCTTCTTCATGACAAATTAGTGTACCAAAACAAATTTCATAATTTTTGGAATTGTATAGTGGCCTACAAAAATCATGGAAATTACACTTATCAATTAATTGAGCAATTTTCATCACATTCAAAAAGTACTGTAAATCAATATTTCATATTTTTCCTAAATAATATTCATCACAGAGAGGTCACACAAAAATTTTCATAATTTTTGGAGCTCTAAATAAATCTACACAAAAATAACAAAAATAGACACTATTCATTCAATTCTGAAAAAAGGAAAAATCATTTTCAAACTGCACAGTCGCACATACGGGACCCACTTGTCATCCCTAACCTTCGGCTTTGACCGCGACGACGACGGTGCTGACCGACGTTAACTCGCCGACGGTGAGCCCAACGGCGACGGCCAAAGTACCAAAGCGTTCACAAAGACTAGACGCATCGATCTGTGGCATTACGGAGGTTGATTACGACACGAAACAAGGCTGACGCCGGCCATGGCGGATGTGGCAGCACGGCAACGCTACGCCGGCGGAACAAGGCCGGTAACGGTGGAACAAAGAGTCCAAGAAGCATCAGTAGCTCACCTCGAACGTGTTGAAGCAACGAGCGAGACCGGAGAAGCTACGGTGACGCGGGTCGACGGTGACAGCGGTCACGGCGGAGCAGACTTCGTCGATGACGGTGTTCCGGTGACTGCAGTGGGCAAAATGACCAAGCAAGAATGGATTAAGCACTACAGCATCGAGACGAAGCCGTAGAGACAACAAGCAAGGGCAACGGCTCACCGGATGACGCTGGCCGCGGTGAAACGGAACTTCGGGTGAGGTCGTCGTCCGCGAGGAAGAAGGGTCGCTAGCGGCGGTTCTCGGTGGACTCAGACAACCACAGTTGGTGGGATGGGTTCGCAAGGAGGAGATGGATCTAGAACACTACTTTGCCGAGGCTGGCTTGCACTGAGGAGGCGAGGGGAGCTCGCCGGAGCTGAGGCGGCGGCGTCGGGAAACAGGGGAGAGAAAGAAAATCTTATAACGTCGTCGGAGCTTTATAGCGCGGCCAGGAGAGCGAGGGAACGACACGCAGTGAGCATCCCGTGCCAGCGCGAAGCCGAGGGCGGCCACGGGCGCGTCTCGAAGGCCGGAGAAAGGACGCCGGCGGTGGGGCGGTGGTCGTGCTACTGTTCACAGGAATTACAGAATTGCCATCCGTTTTAAAATTCAAATTACTCCCAAATTTGTATAACAACTCAAAAATCTCCAAAAATAAAAGTTGTTCAAAATCAAAAGTTCTACAACTTTGCTTAAATAAACATTTTCAAATTCTGCCTCCATTTTGAAATTTGAATTTGGGGTGCATTTGAGCATTTGAATCATTTCAAAATTACTCCAAATTTTATATGTAAACTTTAAAAACTTTGAATACCAAAGTTGACCCTTATAAAATAAGCTTCAACTTTGCTTTTTGTCACACCCCCAAACTCCAAATGGATTTTGAAATAGACAGAAGGGGCAAAAAGGACTTTCATGGTTTGAATTTGAATTCAAATTTGATTTGTTTACCTTTTTTACTTAACTATGATTTTTGACCAGTTACATGGCCCATTAGGGTTATTTGAGTCAATTGACACATGGTCTCACATGATCACATGAAATTTGACCCTTGTGGTCATGATCTTTATTTAGAGTTTTGAATCACATTACATCACATAACATAACAACTTATGAAATGAAGCTTATTTAGTGAATGCATTCAAAATTTCCTACTTTATGAATGCTTTGCAATGCATATGATGACATGCCAAGTTTTAGTGCTAGGTCAAAACACCAGAGGTGTTACAAGGCACTCGACAAAGAACCTGAATCCAGTAGTGAATATACATATGGTTCCATATTTTTGGATCCATGCGTGCGGTCTATTTCTACAATGAGTTTCTCCACGGGTCCAAATTTGTAGTTGGCTCATAAAGAATGGCTAAAGACAAAAGGTTGACTTCATGTACTACTTGAGCCAACTGTACCAGTGCAGTCACTAGATTTTGCTCCACAGGTGGACAACCCATTGAGTTCTTTTCAGAACAATATTATTTTCATAAATAATTGTAGATTTGAGTACTATAATAGTCAAATTGCAGATATAGAATTATTAGTTCTTTTGGCCCACCTATTTTGATAAATAAATTTACCGAAGTACCCATACCCAAAAATAAATAAATTTAAAACATCCGGAACTACTCCACCTATTTTGATGCTGACCCCACCTATTTTAGCATCATTTCCACTTATTTCGTACTTTTGAGTACTTTCACATAGATATCTCTTATTTTAGCACAGTACGATCTTGCTTATGAATGCCTCATATTTTTTTTCCAGCCATCATAAAGTTTCTCATTGTTTATTATATATTGTTTTAGAAACTGCCATAATAAGGTCCTGTTGGTTTCATCCCCAAACCTAGAGGATTAGGCCCTCTCAATCCCACCTGTTGGTCTAGAGACAGAACCAAATAATCTATGGTCTAACTGGGAAGTACTTTGAGAAGCAAAGAGCATTATTGAAGCGCATGCATATTCCAATGGGCAGCACGAGTCTACACAATTGGTTTTCGCGGTGGCGTCTACAGCAGTGAGCAGTGTATGCATATACAGCATGCCATAGAGATGCAGGAGCTGATATGGAAGCTGCTACTGACAATTCTGGCTGATGAGATGACCTCCGAATAGATCGGATGTACACTAACCACTAAGCCCCTGATACTCATGTTTGGGCTGTAGTTGTTGCTTGATAAGCTCGTGGACACCTTCGGAGACATTTTAGGGAAAGCCTGCAACCGAAAGTAGTAGTTAGTTCCTCGATACCTCTCATTTCCATCATCAACGCTCCTTGTGTTCGTCCATATATGACATAATATACTGAGAACAAAGCTAATAAAGTTCTCTAGGGTGCCATGGTATATATTCGCCAGAATAGAATCCTGGCACATTGTTACTTTTATTTTGCAAAAGAATTGTTGCACATTTATTTTGAGCAGGCGAGGCATTATGTGCATGCATTCGATACTAATCAATATATTACTAAGATCGTGATTCAATGTTCAATAAAGACTTTTTATCCTCTTAAGAAACATAAACTTTTCGTCCCACTACAAACCGCTGGCAAAAACTACATCTCAGTGTCAGGGTATGTGTGTAGGCCCTTTTTGCTGTCAATGTTTCTAGTTCTTTATTAATTGAACTCATCAAATTTGATTCTTAACAAATTATTAGAATGTTAAATAGATCAATCAAAATCACTATAACATCTAAATTCAGCTGAAAGACTTGTGTCGCCGATGCGTACTCCATCATAGGGAATGCAGCAGAATTACAAGGACAAGCTCATCCAAACCAAGGTGGATACAACACAAGTACACAAACAATTTTCGGAGGTTCCTTCTTATTTTTCAAAGTCAGCTCCATCAGAAACCAGTCTCTAGAGATGCCTGTAGGGGCGTAGTAACAGGACTGTCTCCACAATTAGATTTTTAGAGGCGGCTTGAATGTTAACCGCCTCTAAAATGACCTTCATAATCAGAAACGGTTGAAAGACCAGCCATATGTAGAATTCAGATTTGGGGCAGTTCTTGTTAGCGATCGCATGTATAAAAAAAGCAGCAGTGCTACTGTCACGGCCTTGATCGGTGTTGCTCTAGGCCTCAGCCTTCGAACACCTGGTTGCCGCTCAAGTAACCGAAAATGTAGGGACAGGCAAAAGGAATAGAGAACAACAGGAAGACAAAAGTGAGGAGACAAACCAGAGGAATAGGGAACAATCGGAATGACGAATGTCAACAACCGGAAGAATTAGGGTTTCATTCCTCCTCTCCTTTTACACTGCTCTCAGGGGAGCTCTATTTATACACATCCGTGTCTTTTACAAGGACCAAAATGCCCTCCAAACTTCTCGGATCCTAGAATATATTCCGCTTTTTCCGGGGCACTCTTGGTCCAATGCGCGTCTGGCCTCCCCAGGTTGATGCCTCCTCCTGGTGGTCCCCCTTCAGCCTTGCTTCTACTGCCGGCGCTCGTAGGGCCACGTCGAAAGGAGGAGACAAATCACACGGCCTTCGGCCGCAGTGACTCTTTCATCTGCTCTGCGCCATTGACAAAAAAGCTAACCTATAGAACATCACATGACTTATGGTAGTTAGAGTTGTTCTTCATATAACATTCGAGTCCTTTCATTGATAGCCTATACATGAAACAGACGAAAACCCCTCATTCGTTGTCGTTATCGTCAGCACTAGTCTGAAGGTCATACCGAGAAAGCGATGATGCCGATACGCGCTTTCGCCTGGCGATAGCGTTGATAGGTCATCTGACGCCTGTTGGTGAAATAGAGGTTGGAAGGCCATACTGATGTGGTGGCAGTGGTCGCAAGCTTCCCTTCGCACGCGGCCACCAAGCGACTGTTTCGCTCGACGATAGCTGGGTTGATGACATAAATGGCCGAATGGGTATTTCGCCCGTCGATAGCGTCTGTAGACGAGACAGCGACCAAAGATCATGGAGATAGGGAGGGCTATGCTTCATTCCTTCCCCCAACAATCGGGGTGGCCAGTTGGGCCGCCTAGGGCTATTGGCGGCGGCGGTGGCGGGCGTAGGACTGTGAGGCGTGGGCACAGGGATCAGCGGCGACGTGAGGGCAGGGAGGGGTGGCGGCGCTTGAGAGAGATGAGAGAATTTGTTTAAAGAGCAAGGCTCTATGTCCTTCTTGAGTTGGAATAGTTACAAAGGCCTATATTTATAGTCCCTATTGGACTTGCACACCAAACAACCTATCATGGAGTCCTTATAGATTTGAATTCCCCATTCCTAAACAAAAACTCTCTTTTTTCATAAGAAATCTAAATTGCTTTCCTAAACAAAATCTCTATCTATTTTTCCTAAAGGAAAAAAGTCTAGTTAACTCCCTCAACTATTGGTGGTTGTCTATTTCACCCCCTCACCTATAAAACCAGATATTCTACCCTTCAAATTATTGAAAACCGTCTAAATAACCCTTAGAGGTGGTTTTGCTAACGTGGTATATTAAAAAGTCTATATAACCCCGTAACATATCAAGCGTTGATTACATGACCCCCTTAACTATAAAACATGATATTATAGCCTATAAAGCATCAAATAATGTTCAAATGATGTCAACTTGATGGATTGTTCCCTACCGTCGATGTTGGTGGCATCGGGGTAGGGAGGCGTGGCTTTGCCGCCGCCCATGTAGCCGGTGCTTCGGTGCAGGCGGTGCTGGCACAACAAGGTGATGCAATGATGCTCGACGGTATGGAATACTGGTGGAGGTGACCGTCTTGTTGTCCCACCGAAATTGCATCTCTAGGGATGTGAAATTCTAGTGGGCGTTGCAGACTTCTGTCAGCCATGGAGCTCCCAAGATGACGTCGACATCATCGTCGATGGGGAGGAGGAATGCATCAGTTTGGAACATCTCACCATCAATGCAGAGCGGGATGGTAAAGCAGGCTCCTTAGTAGACTAGCTCTGTGCCACTACCAACGAGCACGGTATTGGTGATGCGGCATTCGGTGTGGCCAATGGTACGGGCGGTGCTGGAGTCGATGACATTGTGGGTGGCACCGGTGTCGATGAGGCTTCGAACGCCTTGGTCGAGGATGGCTCCCCCCAAGACCATGGTGCAGCCTCCTCATACCCCTAAGTTTGTGGCGCTTGTGAGCATCAACAAGCATGGCTCAATGTCGGTGTAGTCATCGTCGTCATTGTCGCTTCGATGAGGATTCATGATGAGGACCATGGTGTTGTGGCAGCGGTTTTGGGGATCTCCCCGCTGTTTATGTAGATGGGGAAGCTTTGTTGAACAGCTTGCTTCCTACGGCGTTCACAAGATCAGAGGTGTGGTGGTGGTCGGAGCCTCTTGCTTCCATGATGCGCTTGGTCTCCTTCTCGAGCTCCTCAGCTGTGGCCTCACGTGCCTTTGGACAGCGTTGGCACTCAATGTCGACGACGCGGATGCATGTTGAGTTTGATGAGGTTCGTCTTGATCTCATCGAAGCGGTGGCTCATGTGTGACGTAGAAGATGCCCATCATCTTCTTCATCTCGATGATCATGGTGGCGGTGGAGGTGGCCATAGGATCGATCTGGTCTCCAGATTCTAGGTGTCATGGCCTTGCTCAGGGTGGCCAATTGGGCAGCCTAGGGCAGCGGGTGGTGGCGGCGGCGTGCCTAGGGCTGGGGCGCGGGCGCAGGGAGCGGCGTTGGCATGAGGACAAATAGGGGCAGTGGCGCTTGAGAGAAAGAGAGAGGAAAGAATTTGTTTAAAGAGCAAAGCTCTATTTCCTTCTTGAGTTGGAATAGTTACAATGACCCTATATTTATAGTCCCTATTGGACTTACACACCAAGCAATCTATCAAGGAGTCCTCATAGATTTGGATTCTCCCCTTTCCTAAGCAAAACCTCTCTTCTTTTCCCAAGAAATCTAAATTGCTTTTCTAAACAAAATCTCTATCTATTTTTGCTAAATATCTTTATTTTCCTAATTTATCTAAAATCAGGTATGATGTGGAGGTGGAGGGGTCGCCGCCGCCCATACGCCGCGCTCCCTCTTGGCGCGCGAGCGCCATGCGGCCTTGGCTGCTGCCCGGGTTGCGGGCTCCCGCTGGCCCGCTATGCCCGCTATGCATGGGGGGTCCCTTTGGGAGCTTGACAGCTACACCCTAAGGACGAAACAATTCCATCTTGCACACTATTGTTTCAAAAAAAAAAATCTATGCGTGGCTTTTCCCAACTGTGGATGCAACATACCTTTCATGTCCTCCGGACCCAGTCTTATTATTTCAACCTTTTTCAAACCTACCTTTCTTCACATTGTTTACTTAGTTGCCAAATCTCTCTTGTATATGTAGTTTCGCAATTTCTTCGAATGAGTGGATACAAAGAGCCCCACATGGCCAAGGTATCCAGAACACAGGTGGAAACCAAATGCTGATACAATGTCTCGATGAATGAGCCACACAAAATGGATCATCTCAGTATGGTTAAGAAAAGAGCGACATGGTTGGCAAAAATAGACCTGTCTGAAGGGGAAGAAGATGAGCTTCTCAATGGAGGTCGGTGCAATTTGGTGCACACGAAGCAGTAATCAAGAAGGAGAAGGAACTTCAAAGCTCTGGAGATGGCACTCAAGTGTCAAAGAGGTCCGAAGAATGATGCCAAGACATCTTAATTTAGTCCGGGTGAAAAAGCGGAAATTCCCAACACCTTGGTCTCCATAATGATCAACACATAATGCTCTTGTTCACTCCTTTGAAACCACATCATCCACACTATCATCATTCCCCATAAACCTCTTTCAATGGGGCTACAACATCGACAAATGATAGACAACCACTAAATAATAACAAGGGCACCGGCCTCTTGTATTTGTAAAAAATCAAGACCAACGCTCTCATTTCTCTACACTTTACCAACATGATGCAATGTCGCTAGTTTGTCCATCAATACCAGAAGGAAGAAAACATATCATTCCACATGTGCACATAACCAAATCTATCTATATCTATCTATTTATATCTATCTGTCTATATCTATACTATAAAGAAGCGAACGATTTAGAAATAGACTCTCACCCAAATATTTTGTACCCACTTTGCTTCATGTCCCTCAGATCTGATCTGACAGGGAGACCCCCGGTCGGAAACAAGCCCCGATCCGCCGCCCAGCACCACGCGGCAACAAAAGCAATGTTTTAAATAGCGGGCTAAGGCGTTTAGCGGTATATCTCTAAAACAACTAATAGCGGAGCTATATCAGGCTATGGCGGGATATAACGGCTAAATTGTACATGAACACAAATAGCGGCACCCTGCCTCAAAAGGCTATAGCGGGCTATAGCGGCAGCTATAGCGGGAGATTTAAAACTATGAACAAAACCCATAGCCGCGGCCCGCACCACCACCATCAACCGCATCACCCATCTGCTTCGCAAACCTTCTCTTCGGATCGATCGAACCCCGACTCCGAGCAAGGCGATCGCGCCCCTCCCTTCGGCAGTTCCACCACCACGCTCCCGACGTCCACCACACATCCCGGATTCCTGGTCGAGTGAGTCAATCCCCCCATGGCGGCGGAAGACGAGGCGTGGCCATGGAGATGAGCGGCCTGGACCTGAGGAAGCACGAGAAGCCCCCAAGGATCCGCCCCTTGCCCCCGCCGCTCCCGCTGGCGGTGTGCAACGAGGCGGCGCTCGTGCCGCCGCTCAACTTCGCCATGGTAGATGACGGCATCTTCCGCTCTGGCTTCCCAGATACCTCCAACTTCTGGTTCCTCAAGCCCCTCAACCTCCGCTGCATCGTGTAAGCGTCTCTTTCTCTCCCCCACGCTGCGCGTGCTCGTGCAGCGTTCTGAAACGTTCTAGCGCGCCAAGGTACCTGTGCCCAGATCTGTACCCGGAGACGAACATGGAGTTCCTCGAGAAGAATCGGATGAGGCTCCATCAGTTCGGAATCGAGGGGCACAAGGTAAAACAATTAACAATCCGGCCACCTGGTTTCAACGAAATCTTCTGCCGCTTTGCGGTTGGTTAGCGACAGTTCATGGAGGCGTACAATTACCTTGGAGGGATTAAAATATGGTTTGTTTTCGGTAACATCCATGATGCACGGCTTGTTTGCCCCGAGCCGACGTTGCTGATCATATGTCGTCTTGTGTGTATCCTAATTTCGTACTAGCTGCACTTCAACTGTGTTATTTTGTGGATAGTCCCAGTGCTTTACTCAATGAAATTTATTTGTTATATTGTAACTGACTTGCCTGAAAGGGTCCATAGATCCTCTTCACGTAGGCACCCTGTGTTATCTGGAGAATTTTCAAAATTCACACGGCGAATCGGTAGTGGTCCCTTTCAGCATTGCTTTGATTAATCAAGCCAGCTGTGTTGCTGATTTAAAACAATTCTTTTCCCAATATTCTTGGGTGTTTTTTTATTGTTGTATTCCTATGAATACAAGCCTACCAGTACCAGCGTGTACTCATCACCCCTTTTTGGCTTGGAGCATCTCCAGGTGTCGCCTTTATTTCTATTTCTTTTCATTTCTTTTTGTGAAACATGTGATTGAAGAACAAGTAATGATGCGTGAAATTGAATCGAGTAGTGCACATGGTATAAATTGATTGAGGAGTATGAAATTATTTTTTCTATGCAGTTTCTTTTTTCACTAAATGAATTTGTGTATATATTAAAAAGAATAGAGTTTCGGTGGCCTCTCTCATTGTGCTTTTCAGAGTTGATAAGCTCATGGTCCAGGAGCACACTCCAGGAGCAGGTTTACTCTTTGCTGTCGCATTTTATCTTAAGAAAGTAAGAAAACACGACTCAAGCCTTCAACTTATTTATTTGTTAATGATCAAATCATTCTTTTAGTAGCAACGAGCGGATATTGTTGTGCGCATCCTATATTCAGTTATTAAGTGATAATTTGTTGTGCGCGAAAATCTATTTTTTCTTTATAAATGCGATTTTATCCTTATAGTTGATAAAACATCTAATCTAACTTGTCGAAACTTTTTTTTTTGCTCCAATGCGAATAATAAATATTTTTATAAACACGTGTCAGGCCGTGTCCTCCCCTGCCTGTCTTCCCATCTTCAATTCACATGTTTCTTTTACCGGCATGAGGGTTTTCATCAATCTTCATCTCACCACTGCAAAGGATATAGGTATTTATACATTTGAAGTATACAAATAAATATATCACAGATTTGATCAACTCATGACAGGTGTGTGAATCCTATTTGATGCTTCAATTCAAGCTTTTGCATCTTCAATTTAATTTTGCATGCTCCACTGCCATACATGACTTAGATTAGCATGTTTTCAGTTGTGCTATCGTTGATGGCGAATAATTATGAGGAGCTGATACGTTTGGCTGCAAAGGTACTGTAAAGTATTGCATTGCGTTCATTATTAGATTGAGTTTGTGAGAAAGAAAGAAAAAGTCTTATTTGGTGTGGTCGAGTGTTCATAATACGATAGATCATGTTTTTTTTTATATTTGGGAAGAAGACAAATTACATGCAGTGAGCTAATAAGAATGTGAACCAAGACGAGTTGAGAAGATACCCACATGGACAATAATTAGTTTGATTTATTTACTCCGTTTGAAATTTAAGTTATTTGTGATTACTTGTGTCAACCATTTGGTAGTAAAAAAATATTTGGGCAGAATATTGGCAGCATTTGAGTGTATACAAGTGATCTGCCTTTTTTTTTTACTTTGCACTAATATAGTACATTTGAGCTGTGCATTAGTCGTGGTGAGTTTTGTGCCAGCTTTCAACATAAGGAAACCTATGGCTTCAACAGGAGCGCCGAAGAAGAAATTAGAAAGTAATATCACTGCGTACAGGTGGACAACTTGTTTTGTGAAGAGGAGAGAGAGGTGGTGGATCATTTTGGAGAAGTTGAAAGGAAAGATTAATTTAGAGAAGACAAAGAAGAGGTCAAATTTGGCATGCCATTAAATCATAGACCCTGGAAATTTTCACATTATAATGTCTGGACCATGAAAATTTTTATATGTTTACTTTATATTTCTTTGCTAGAAACTTTTTAAGACACGTGCGTGCCGCACGTGCATATAAACTATCCTATTGTAAATGAGCAACCATGTACACAGAAACGGATGTAAAATCTGAGTATTTTCCTGTTCAAGTTGTAAGTATCCAAATAACTAACTCTGGATATGTATTGTACGTTAACAAAGTTAGCATTTCCATACATCATCAAAGCCTCCTGAGTTATTTTTTTTTTACCCCCGCTACCTAAATCCAGAGTAGGAGTGACCCCCTCTACCCAAATCCAGCTGGAGATGCTCTGAGTTGGATGGATTGTCTTGGTTCATTCTGATCTAGAAATAATCAGAGTCCACGTATGCCTGCAGGATCGATCAATTCGCACAGATCCGTTCCTGCGTATCGCACAGCATCCAACCAGACCATCGACGACAACATGGCGTCTTCGCTGCCGGAGGATCTCCTCCAAGAGATCTCTGTGCGCTTGGGATGAGCACGTGCATCAGGTCCGCGCCAGCCTCGTGTCTGCAAGGCCTGGCGTCGCGTCCTGTCGGGCCGCGGCCGCTTCTTGCGCCGCTGCTGCTCGGCTACTTCCAGAACCACTACACGGCTCCTCACCCATGCAGTTCGTCCCCATGACCTCCGTCGCCTCCCCAGTTCGCATGCCCGCAATCGACGACTATGGCCATCGCTGGCTCGCCCTCGACTGCCGCCATGGCCGCGTGCTGCTCCTTGCCCAGGGGGCAGGGGGGGTTCACAAACACAGCTCATCATGGTCTTGGAGCCGTAGTTGTACATGTTGTTGGGACCCTCGACTGCCGCCATGGCCACGTGCTGCTCCTTGCCCAGGGGGTAGGGGGCTTCACAAACACAACTCATGGTCTTGGAGCCGTAGCTGTACATGTTGTAGTTTAGTCCCACATCGTGTAGGATGGAGGAGCACAACATATAAGGTCTTTGGCCTTACCTAACCCAAAATGCTAGCTTAATTCGTGAGGGTTCTCTAGTCCCCAAAACTTGCATGAATGTCCCTCAGTTGGCCAGAAGGAACAATCGAAGGCTGGTGAAGCGTCAGTGAGACATCCCGGGGAGAAGGCTACAGAACAACAACGCGTTTTGTTCACTACGTCAGAATAGCACTTGACTGGGTGCTGAGGGTCAGCTATCACTGTCGGTTCCTACAAATCGGCAGTGTTCTTCAACTTCACTGCCGGTTGGCAGAGTTCTGGTCCACCATCACTGCTGGTTCATTAGACCACCCGAAAGAGTTCAGTTCCAATAACACTGTCGGTTTGTATTTTAACCGGCAGTGTTGTCATAATGAGCACTGCCGGTTTGTGACAAGAACTGACAGTGATGGATAAGCTAACGCTGCCGGTTTGTGGCTCAAGCCGGCAGTGCCATTTTGACCAACACTATCGGTTTGTTTCTAACCGGCAGTGAAGGTTACGGCAACACTGTCGGTTTGTTGCTAAGCGGCAGTGATGACCCGTTCGCATTTTATTGTTTTATAATTTATTTTAATTTATATTTTTTTCGTGGAATCGGGTTTCGCTTTATATACGCTATGTAGACGACAAGTCCATCAATATTAAACATTACAAATGTTACAGTTACAGTTCAAATGTTCTTATCAAGAACTCGATCCCTCAAAATAAAAAAGAAATTATTCGATAAGATGAAGCATGCTTCTCGGACTTCTTACAATAATCTGCAAGCCGCTCTGGGCCATACTGGTCCTTAAACTTCACGGATTGTGCGATGGAAAATGCTCCATCTTTTTCCAATACCTCGGCTAAGATGAATTTTGCCAGCTCCAATTGCAGTGTGACGATCTCCATGTCTAACAGCCTTTCGTGGTTATATTTCTTGCGCTATCGTTCAAAAAAGATGATATCCAAAGAGGAATCGGTAAATCATTTGTTGAATTATTAATAGACATAAATGAAATAGGGATTATACACACCAACTTATCTACTTCTTCCGATTTTTCGCCGATGTAGCGAAGCATTGTCCACATTACATAAAATCTGCATTCATTGTTTCCCGCCGGCTATTTTAGGTACTTCCCCTTTATTTCGACAACCTTGAATGGGACCTGCGTCCCACCGATATGTCTTCTTCAGACACTGTGCAACATTAAAAGGATAAACATTAGAAAGCGGTATGTGTGACTAGAAAATAATATATTATTAGGATCGTTTACTAATTTAGCACTGCCACCAGTGCATCTAGATGATGAAATAGTTTTTTCTTCGAGTCCCACACCTCGATCAGATTTTTAGCAAGATTGACACAAATGAAGACAAAATGGTTGCTGCAATCATAGAATCCTAATTATCGAATAATCTTAACGAAAAAAGAAGCATAAAATTAAAAGCCGAGAACACATTCTCGTAGTTGTAGGCTAGAAGTATGTGGGTTTTGTTCTTCATCTTGAATTCATCAAAAACAGCAATCAATCTCTCTTTCAAGTGTTCCACATCACATCCATGGAGGCCTAAACATGTCTTCTCATTGATTCGTAAGGGGTTCAAGAAGCCTATGTTATCCCATTTGCTTTTTAGTATGCAAAAATTTGCTATACGCCTACATAAAACCATGGGAATTGGTCAAAAGTTAACATTTGTGAATCGAGAAAGCGTTTCTAGTATAGCTGGAACAAGCACTCCCACTCAACATCGAACTTCTCTTCTTCAGGATAATGAAAAACATGTGGCGAACGGATAATAACCTCAAAACCAAAGTTCTTCGTCTCTGTTGCTTGAGCCATGTAATATTCATGCAACTGGCGCATATATGTTGTCAAATTTTTATACTCGTCATCGGGAACCAAAAGATTGCTCCTTTCATACTTCATTGTCGGTGTTCCCATCCCTTATACATCATAATAGATGTTCGCGGCCTCTTCCATGGTTAATTCAGGGTTGTCTTCGACGTACTTCTGTATCTTCCTTAAATCTTCATTGTGTATTTCATCGGCTCTTATTGTAGCATATTGATTCTGTGTTTGCCTTTCGAATTTGGACTTCAACAAACACAGAGAAAGTGAGGCACAGAGATTGAAGAAACTAACACAATCTTTCTTCGAGATGTGTGCTGTAAATTTTCCTTCCATCAAGTTTGTGACGCTGCCACTGAACGACCTTTTTCTTTTTTGTTGGTCCACTTTGGAAACATTAGCGATCGAATCCAAGGACCTTTTCTGCAACTGCGAGGATGCCTTTGATCTTGTTTTGGGCTCAGGTGGAGGAGGAGGAGGAGGATGATGACGAGAATTCTATTTTCCCAGGGCTGATGAAGATGGAGGAGAAGGAGGAGGAGTCTTCTCTTTTCTCAGGGCTGATGAAGATGGAGTCGGACGAGGAGGAATAGAAGGAGACCTCTGTCTTTTTGGGGGTGATGGCAAGGGGTGAGGAGGAGAGTGATCTTTGTTGGGAGATGGTGAGTGATCATCGCGGGTGGGCGAAGACTCGCAGTTGTCCTCATCGTCAGAGGACAATTGGTGGTCAAGCTTAATGAAGTGCTTGCGCCAGGCCACTTGAGAGCCCTTGTTATGACCAAGGTTTAGCCTGTCTTCCACTGTGGTGTACTCAATGTGTATCTTGTTATACTTCTTATCAAGTATTCTGTCAATGGTGACGCGAGCGTACCCCTATGGAATTGGGCGGCCATTAATGGTCCCATCTCCCGTGGGCCAGGCCTAGCCGAGGGCCACCTTGTCCTTTGTCCATTCTTGACGAATGTACAACTTGACATTGACGGGTTCAGTGATGCCATCCACCGAATGAGGCACATTCGCATCTTCTTCGTCAAGTGGGGTCGATCCGCAGCTGCTGCGACCCCTCAACTGCGGGCTAAAGGCAGTAGGAGTAGGGTTTTGTGGTACTCCTGACCCCTTGGACAACAAAATTTGCTCGACTCATGCGTCAACAGTCGCGTCAATCCGTGCGTTCATTCTATCTTCCATCTCTTTTAGTCGCCTCAAATACTCTGCCTCCTGATTCGCTCTACCCCTTGAGCGGCTCCGGTAATTGTTAGATTCTTGGGGGAATGCTAGTTTCCAAGGAACAACACCGGTTCCTCTAGTGCGATCAGGGTGCTCCTTGGTTCCGAGTGCTTGGCTGAGCATGTCTTTCTCGCAATTAGAAGTGTGAGTCCCTTGTCTCACCTCCTCAGTTACCTAGGAGATCCTCTAGATGAGTTCGCTCATGGGTGGATTTGTGGAGCTAAAGCTCCCATCCTCAGCGTGGCATACATTCCTCCCCATATAGTATAATACCGATCTTGGCTCCCAATGGGTGGTCTCAATCTAAACGTCTTCCTCAGCAAGATGATCCATCTTTTCCAGTTCTGCTTCAAATTCTGACATCTTTTTAGCGTAGCCACGAGAGCCGAGATGATGAGGATTCGTTGCTTTCTGCGAGTTCTCCTTATTCTTCCTGCTCAGTTCTAAGTACTCCTCGGATAACCTATATTCCTTAAAATCCTGCCATAAGTCCTCCTGCTTGCTAAACTGTCCACCATCGAAATTTGGCTCTTTATTTTGGAGGACAAAATTCTTGTACAATGTCCCCTTGAAATTCTTAAAGCATGTCCCCATGATTTCTTTTGGTTTTTTCTTGACTACCTCCTTGTCATACTCTGTTGGGAAAGTGAAATACTCTGGGATCTAGATGTCCCATATGTAATCCTTCTCATTTTCGAGAACCCTCCATGGGTCATTATCTTTCCCGTTCCACTTCCTATACCTAATCAGGATGAAGTCAATTACAAGTAACCTGAGGATAGTCTTGTATTTGGTCAAAGCTTTAGGTGGTGAGAGTGGATCCCTGAATTCATCGAACTCAGTGATGGGCTAGGGTACATTCCTACCAATAGGAATCTTTGACACGCTTCGCTTGGATCTGGCCGTCCTGCTACCCAAACCCTCTGGCTCCTCGGCCGGCGGAGTCTCCTGCTGGAGACACCAAGTAAGCTATGACCCTCTCAATTGATTAGCGTGTGTGGCTACATAGTCACATCATACAAAAGTTACCTGGCCATCTTGGTCATTTCGACCCAGCTCGAGCAGGCTGGATGGGGTCATGGCTGCTCGTTTTCACCGTCCTGATTGACACTGTCACTGTTTGTCGGATCATGCGGCTCTCCCTTCCCAGCGATATCAGCCGCTTCTTATTGCCGATCTATTCTTCAGCGACGGGGTAATAGGCGACGACGAGTCATGGCTGTGACACGATCGTGGTTAGTTTTGGCTGCGGACAACTACTAATAGCATATGTTCATATTATATTATATATATATATAATATGTTTAATGCAAAGTCTAATAATAAGTCCACATACAACAAAGTCAAATAATAGCATATGTTCACCTAGAACAAATTCATTGTTTGATTGACCACATACAACAAAGTCCACATACTATTCTACGAATCTAAGCCTACATCAACTTTCAAATAAGAAAAGCAATGACCATAGCCATAAATAAAAGTATGACATCTTTCCAAGACCAAGGAGCAATTCTCTTAATCTTCACATCTTCGGCGGGTGGCTTCTCTTCAATCTCCAGTGCCAGCGGATGGCCATGGTTTGCATTCATGGACCATAGTAGGCTGGTTGCCCATGGTTTGCAGGGTAGGCCGGATGACTATAGTAGGCCCTCAAAGCTTTAGTTTCTGTGTTGTATTTTTTGTGCAAATTACTAGGGTAGCGATTGACTTGAGCATAGCAATCTTCCCAGGTTCGATAAATCCCAGGCATGTGACCAATATGGACTACATACCATGCCATGGTTGCCTATACATTTAAGTAAATTAGGTTGTCATTCAAACATGATGTATTCTTATAAAATTTAATATATTTATGAATAATACACAACCATTGCATAGATAGGAGTGTTTGGAAAACAACTATTCATGTGCCTGAACATTGATTGCTTCTACTAGGTTTCAACTCTAGCCTACCTCAACTTGTTTGGGACTATATAGGCTTTGTTGTTGTTGTTGTTGTTGTTGTTGTTGTTGTTGTTGTTGTACACAACCATTGCATAGACAAACAAAGGATACAAAATACAAATGTGACAACTATGTTGGCAATGTTCTTGATATAGGTCTGCAGCTTTCCACCATGGTTTTATTACGTTAGTCTGTTAATATAGACCAATTTTAAAAGTTGTTTTTAACTTTCTTTTTCTGGAACAATCATCTATAGATGCCTTTTTAAGCATGCTATACATTCCATCAAAATCAATTGACACTTTACCTATAGCGATTATTTTTCCTACAAATAAAATTCAGCAACATCATTTCTAGATATAGACCTTTTTTACTAATGTATGTTGCTAAGCAATGTACAGGTTGAGCTCAGCTTCCCAAATGCAGTTCTTTGTACAAGCAGGCTTAAAGCTTTTGCTGCAGATTAAAAAATAGAGGGTAACAAAATAATTTATAAAAGGAAGCTTAAAAAAATAACCAAAAAGATAACACACATGACCATAGCACACATGTCTGTAACCTCAGTAATATTTACTACAACTTATGATTATATCATCGTTGCACATGACCATAACCTTAGTCTAATTAGTATATTAAGTCATCATAACCTTTGTCTAAGTGCCATCATAGACGAGAGAAAACACTCAGATTAAATATAGTTATCATCGGCACTGACATCATAGGAAATGGACAGTGCTAAGAAGTAAGAAGACACCATTGGCAATGGATCAATGCTCAGATTAAAAACAACCATCATAAGCATAGACATGTGCTTGGTATAGAGAAATCCTCATAATATAATCAATCATCATTGGCATGGACATGTGCTCAGATTTAAATAACAAACATATTTCAACAATGGACATGTGCTCAGTATAGCCATTTTCATTAACAAATTCAGCTCGAGCTTGAGCAATCACTGAGAGAGAGATAAGGTCGACGGCCACCAACCGTTATGGGAAACCAGGTTGAGCTACGAAAACTCCAAACCATGGGGCATTTCATCAAACACATAGACATCAGTGAGCCATGCACTCACCGTGGGGGTGGGAAAGCAGTTGTCCATGCGCTCCTGAATGCCTCGGCGGTGGGAGTGCAGGCTTGGAGGAGGGGCACGGTCGGCGTCGTGGATGAGGAACGAGGGCATGGACAGCACGGTGCTCCGGCGTGGGGTGGTGCACGGGCGTCAGCATCGAAGAAGAGGAGCGTGGGGCTAGGAACATCGACGCGGGGGTGGTGGACGGGTGCACGGGGAACGGTGGTGCCCGTTGGCGTAGGGTGGTGCTCTTGCAGCGCGGGGGGAGGGGTTGGCGTGGGGTTGAAATGAATTTGGGAAATTTCAACCCGCGCGTTGCTATATACCAATGTCGGTTCATCACTACCGGTTCTAATCATAAATCGATAGTGATGAGGAAACATCACTGCCAGGCCAATCCTCAAACCGGTAGTGATGTGGGTGTAGCAGTTAGGGGTTAAGTAGGATAACTTTTCCATTTCTTTCGAATACCTCCGACTGGCTCAACGGTTAAGACCCCGCAACTTAGCCCCCGAGACCCGTGTTTGAATCCTAGGCGGCCCAATTTTTTTGTTTAATTTTATAATTTATTAAGCGGTCTAAAGGTCAAAAAGAAAAAATAAATTAGCCTTAGTATACATCCTACACTAGCACAGCGATTAAGTCTCAGAACTCTATAGCCCGAGACCTGAGTTGAACCCAAGGGCTGGCACAATTTTTCTTAATTTTTTTATATATCACTGCCGATTTTCAAAATAAACCGACAGTGATAACCAACATCACTGCCGGTTTCATCTCATCACTGCCGGTTTTTTGAAACCCACAGTGATGTTTATATATATTAAAAAAAATCTTTTATATACTGAATAAATAGAAGCATGTGTATTCCTATGTCGAAATGACTTGAAATTTTTTTGGCAAACATGTACACCCAAATTAAGACCCCACATAGGATATTAGGTTTTCTAAATAGTTTTTTTATTTATTATATTTTTTTGTGTGCTGAATGAGACACAAGAGGATGAATTTCATCTTAGACCCAATAGATTTGTTCATCGACCTCTACAAAATTCTTATCCCTAGGGCATATTAGAGCCTATGTAAAAGTTTGGCACAATTCTAGATCTTTTCGTGGGTAGACTTAGTTCAACCTATAATTAAACGGTGTCGTCGCGTGGAAATTCAATTAAACATCAGAAAGTAGCAAACCATCTCCGGAAAATCCCAAACTTGGTGTTTCCTTCACTTGTGGCACGTGCAAGCTTAAGAAAAAGTTTGAGACCAATACGACACCGGAATGCGTATGAACCATAGAAACCTTGATAACCTATGTGTATTGTCATGGTTCGATGAAATGGCTCATGTACCTCTGTGAAGAATGTATACTCCGCCTATGTCGAAATGACTTCAAATTTTTTTGGCAAGCATGTATACCCAAATTATGGCCCCAAACAAGATATGAGGTTTTCTGATCATTTTTTATTAATATATTTTTCTCTATGCTGAATGAGATAAAAGAGGGTGAATTACATCTTGGACCGAATAGATTTTTTCATCGACCTCCGCAAAATTCTTATCCCTAGGGCATATTAGAGCCTGTGTAAAAGTTTGGCACCATTCCGGATCTTTTTGTGGGTAGACTCAGTTCAACCTATAATAAATCGGTGTCGTCGCGCGGAAATTCAATTAAACCTCAGAAAGTAGCACACCATCTTCAGAAAATCCCAAACTAGGCGTTTCCTTCACATGTGGTACGTGCAAGCCTAAGAAAAAGTTTGAGACCAATATGACACCAGAATACGTATGAACCATAGAAACCTTGATAACCTATTTGTATAGTCATGGTTCGATGAAATGGCTCATGTACCTCTGTGAAGAATATATACTCCACCTATTTCGAAATGGCTTCAAATTTTTTTGGCAAGCAAGGATACCCAAATTAAGGCCCCAAACAAGATCTGAGGTTTTTTTGATCTTTTTTTATTAATATATTTTTCTCTATGCTGAAGGAGACAAAAGAGGGTCAATTACATCTTGGACCCAATAGATTTTTTCATCAACCTCCACAAAATTCTTATCCCTAGGATACATTAGAGCCTGTGTAAAAGTTTGGCACCATTCCAGATCTTTTCATGGGTAGACTCAGTTCATCCTATAATTAATCGGTGTCGTTGCGCGAAAATTCAATTAAACCTTAGAAAGTAGCAAACCATCTTCGAAAAATCCCAAACTTGGTGTTTCCTTCATCTGTGTCACGTGCAAGCCTGAGAATAATTTTGAGACCAATACAATACCGGAATATATATTTCTAGTTGCCCAATAAATGTTACACGAATTATATGCATGACAATAATTAAACACACAAAGCCATACAAATTAAAATTAGAACCCAATTAAACTACGACCTTCAAATCATAGCTAAATAAACATTAATTACAATCGGAATCACTGTCGGGATCGATCAGGCCACGCACACTAACATACATCTGTAGCCATATATGGTAATTGATGTCACGGATTATGTATCCGCTTGTATCAATGAAGGTCAGTGCCCGTATGAGTGCACTCTCTCGTGCCTCACAATACCGAAAGAATGGTTGGTCATAGATGTAACCTATTGAATGACCACTGTCCCGGTTAGTAATCCTTATGCAGTACTGACGTCCTTCTATAGTGAGCTAGCCGAGGTTTCCATCGCAGAAGTCCCAATCGTACCCGAGTTGCTCCGTAGCTTGGTCTAGAACAGCCCACAAGCCACATGCAACATAGGAAAGGTTCTGGAGCGCAATCTGTATGTGGAGAAAAAGAAAAAAAAATGGAGAATGTTATTACAATAATAAACAACAAATAACCACGACTCAAATATAAGTGACCATTTTACTACATCCGCACGGTTGTAGCTCGCAAACCATTCGATTGCTTGCGGGACGGGGATATCACCAGCATTCAAAGGAAGTGCCTTGAAGTGTGAGAAATCAGGCACATCATAGTAAACACGTCGAAGTGCCACTAAACAGATGCACACGACACTGAATTGGGCACTTATCACGTCCATAGCCAACCACTTGTATTAGATGTCGTGTTCTCAACGATGTCCGAGATAAAGAACCAGCTAAGTGCTGTTCGCAGCCAATTTATTGGGGATATAGTCTGCGACATATATGTATGCAACAATGATATTAAACTAATTACACTTGTTTGTTAGCATCAAAAAACAAAAAGATGTTGGAAAATATTTCATACAACAGCTGGAACAGGGAACCATGGAATGGCCACATTAAGAGCGAATGGCTCATCGCCAGGGTGGAAACCTAGTTCTTATGGTGAGGGAGGTCCATTGTTCATACCACCTGATCGATAAAATGCAAAAAATATGAACATAAAATATATGCATAGAAAATTCTTCCAAGTAAAATGTGGCAACATAATTAAATATAGATCGAATGCAAGGAATAAGAATATATATAAATGTAGAATGCAAAGAAACATGAATATAAATATAGATCAAATGAATATAGATAGAATATTGAAGAAGACAACATATCAATACCATTGAAAAATGCAGGATCCATGACCAAATCACATAGAGAGAGAGTGGATTTCTTGAGAAGTGAGAGTGAAACGTGAGAAATGAGACTGTGAGAGTTCGTGGGTGGGTGGGATCGATGTATGTAGCCAGCGGTTTGTTTTACATAGGGGGGCATGGACATCACTACCGATTTTTAAGTAGAACCGACAGTGAAAGTTAATATCACTGCCGGTTTTTAAATAGAACCGACAATGAAAGTTAATATCACTACCGATTTGTAAGTAGAACCGATAGTGAAGGTGCATATATGTAAAGGATATATTTATTTAGATAGAACAGTGGGAAATTTTTAACAACAATGATATATTTATTTAGATAGTAATGAAATACATAAGAAAATAACAAAAATATTAGAAATAAATTACATATACAATAACAAAGACCTTACACTAAAATTCCATATACGATAACAAAAACCTATTTGCGTATAGGTCAATGTTACAATCAATGTGTATCAACACATTATAATGTAACCACCTCAGTAGCATTCTTCTAACACCAACTAGGGTCAAACAGCAGCACCGAGGTGGTCTACGAGCTATACCGGTTGGAGATGACAAGGTGGCATCGATGAATTCGGTTGTGAGAGGAAAACATTGTATCATGGCTGATAAGACCTAGCTGAAACCAACATGTATGGAGAGATTAGCTCCTGGCCGAGGGCCATTTTATAGGGGCTAGCAGTCGTGGTATATTTTTGTTTCTGAACTAAAGTTATCGGGGTAGGTAGGAGCAGTGTTCCTACTGTTGTGGTCAGTGGGAGCAATGTTGGCATGTGAGGAGCATCTAGACATCACTGTCAGTTTTAGTTTAAAAACCGACAGTGAATGGGGCCTTCTGTGTTGGTTCGAGCAACCGACTTTGATAGAAGCTATCACTGCCAATTTTAAAACCAAAATCGGCAGTGAAGGGCCCTGCTGCCATCACAGCCTTTTTGTAAAAAAATATAAAAAAATCATTGTTAGTTTGGAGCTTGCCATCGTAGCCTTTTTGTAAAAAAATATAAAATTTTTTCCTGAGCCTAGGATTCGAACCCAGGTCTCGGGGTTCTTAGTTTGGAGCCTTAACCACTACGCTAGAATAGGGATTACGTTAGAATTAGTTGTTCTTTTTCTTTTATCATGTCGTAACGTACTACTACTACATAATAAATAAATGAAAAATCAAAAAAGTTTGGCCCGCCTGAGATTCGAGCGCGGGTCGCGGGGTCAAGAGTGCGCGGCCTTTACCGCTGAGCTAGGATAGGGAGTTCGGTTAGATTGGTTTTATTTTTTTCTTTTATCCTATCATAATGCACTACTAAATAATAGATGCAAAATCAAAAAAGTTTGGCCCGCCTAGTACAGAGTGCGTGGCCTTAACTGCGGAGCTAGGATAGGGAGTTCGGTTAGTTTGCTTTTCTTTATTTATTTATTAATAGAAATAATGCAGTTAGTTTATATTCTAAAATAACAAAAAAATTGTGTGTTGATTATTTAATTCTATGATAATTAATTAATGGTCTATAATTATCAAATAATAGTGTTTGTGAACATCATCTCAATATTTGATTACATAGTTAATAATTAAATTATAGAGATGCACACAAAATATAAATCAGATATTCAGTGTGAATTACTGATACAATGTCTGCATAATGATTATATAGTTAACAACAATCTAACTATCTTTAGGTGCATCAACAATGAGGGCCTCATTGTGATCAAGCCGTATGTAAGCAGGTTCGTCACCCTTTTGAAGGATAGGTAGGGGTACGTTCGCCCCGAATGGAGGCATTTCCTGATAGCCCCTGTAGTCTTCTTCGTTCGTCACTCCATCAACACCGACAACCTTCCTTTTCCCTTCTAGGACTACTTTGAGCCTTCCTTTTGTCTTGTTGTACCTTGCATAGAAGACTTGCATAACATCTCTTGCAAGGATGAAGGGGTCGTCTCTGTATGCGGTCTTAGTGAGATCAACGGTAGTGAACTCTTTACTGTCAGTGTTGATTTCCTCGAGCTAGACCCACTGGCAGCGAAAAAGAGCTGCCTTCAATGGACCATAGGCTAGCTCCCATGTCTCCTCTATGAAACCATAGTATGTCGCCTGCACATTGCCATTTTTGTCGTGAGCATCAAAACGAACACCACAATTTTGGTATGTGCTCTTTCCATCTTGCTTTTTTGTATAAAATGTGAATCCATTGATCTCATACCCTTGGTACTTAAGATATGTACTCAAAGGTCCCTTGGCTAAGGCATCCAGTTGATTACCCAACTTTATTCCAAGCAAGCGACGTCGCAACCAGTTGACAAATTCCTCCTTATGTTTTTATCCAGCCAAGCCTGTGACCTGCTCGGATACAGAGTTTGCAGCGATTGCCTGTGCTCATCAATGTATGGCATCACACCCTTGGCTTGCTGGAGAACAGCGAACTATGCTTGTCTGAAAGAAACAGGGTCATCTACTGTAACAGATTTCTCTCCGATCGTTCCTTTGCCACGTAGTCTTCCCTCATGACGAGATTCTAGAACTCTGACCCTTTTGATGTCCAAATAATATGTGCAGAACTCAATAGCCTCCTCCATTGACCATCCTTCAACCATGCCCCCTTTTGGCCTGAATCTGTTCCTAACATACCTCTTGAAAACTTTCATCAATCTTTTGAAATGGAACATCTGATGCAGGTACATTAGGCCAAGGACTCTGATTTGGTCAACAAGATGAATGAGCAGATGCAATGAGATATCAAAGTAAGTCAGCAGGAAATGCATCTCAAGTCTAATAAGAGTTTTGGCTATGTCTCGCTGCAGCTGCTCTAGCGTGGACACATCAATGACATTTTTTGAGATCGCGTTGAAGAATGAGCAAAGCTTTATGATTGGGGCACGGACCTTTAGGGGGAGGATACCACGCAGGGCAATAGGGAGTAGCTGAGTCATAATGACATGATAGCCATGGTCCTTCATAGGGCCATAGTTGAACTTGAGTTCTCTCATGTTCACTAGCCTCTTCGGGTTCGCACAGTAGCCCGTTGGGACTTTGAGTTCATTGAAGAAAGAAATAAGCGCGTGCTTTTCTTCCTTCTTCAATGACCATGACACAAGCGGAAGTTTGAACTGACCATTCTCTAGCTCCACAGGATGCAGCTCCTTCCTGATTCCCAAGTGTTGCATGTCCAGGCGTGTGGCTAGTGAATCCTTCGATCTCCCCCCCAGTTCCATCAAGGTGTTAAGAGTGTTAGCGCACACGTTTTTAGTGATGTGCATGGGATCAGGACAGTGGCGTACACTCAGAAATGGCTAGTAAGGTAGTTTCTAGAAAACCGATTTTTTCTTCCAAACGCTCCCATCAGGCACTGCTACTGCATTGTCCCCCTTCCTAAGGACAACCTCTAGTTTGTTGAGTTCTCGAAGTATCGCAGGCCCATCTTGATATTTTGGAGCTAAGCATTTCTCAATAGTACCATTGAAATCTTTTTTGTTCCTACGGTAAGGGTGATCCTTAGGTAGGAACCTACGGTGTCCCATATAAACTATCTTTGAGTTATTTGGCAGATTTACCGTATTGGTGTCGTCCAAGCACTTGACACATCCAGTATAGCCTTTTGTCTTCTCTCTGGACAACGAACCTCGACCTGGCAGGTCGGTGATTGTAGCAATAAGTACTCCCTTGATCATGACATGTACCTTTTTGTAGTCATCCCAAACATCTGACACACCCTTTTCAAACATCTCCATAGTTCATCGATCACTGGTTCCAGAAACACATCGATGTCTTTCCTAGGTTGTCTTGACCCTTGGATCAGTATTGGCATCTGGATGTACGACCGCTTCATACAGATCCAAGGTAGAAGGTTGTATATACAGAGCATCACTAGCCAGGTGCTATGATTGCTTCTAACCTTGTTGAAAGGATTCATCCCATCTGTGCTCAAAGCAAACCAAAGGTGCCTTCTCCACCGATGTCCTTATAGAACATAGTATTGACAGTCCTCTAGCCATGTCCATTGGTGGGGTCCCTCATCATTGTATCTTTCTTACGCTCTTCGCCATGCCAGCATAATAGCTTGGCTGACTTTGCACATGTAAACAGCCTATGCACCTGGGGAGCTATAGGGAAATACCAAACAACCTTTATGGGACCTCCTCTGGTCTTGGTACCCTCATCTGACGGCCCTTCCTTGTACCATGGAGCTTCACACTTGGGACACTTGTCTAAGTCTTTGTATTTTTCTCCCTGGTACAATATGCAATCATTGGAACATGCGTGGTTAACCTCGAGGCCAATGGGGCAGATCATTTGCTTGGCCAAGTATGTCTTTTCTGGCAACTCATTTTTTTCTGGGAGCATTTTTCTTATTATACCTAACAACTGATCGAAGCCTTTATCGCTCAATCCGTTTGTCGATTTGAACTCTAACAGCATGATGTCGGCTTCTCGTTTGCGTGTTCCTAAACTCATTATTAACTGTGGCCATAGGTTTCGTATTGACATTGGGTTCCTCGTCAACATTGTGGATGGCTATGTTAGGCATGTCCACATCATCATCATTTTCCTCTAGAACATTCACACCAACCTCACCATGTATAGTCCATATGGTATAGTTTGGCATGAACTCCCTAGTAATCAAGTGCGGTCGTATAGACTCAATTTGACAAAAATTCCTTTGATTCTTGCAATCTTTGCATGGGCAGAGGATAGGGTTCCCATTTCCAGCATGGGCTTTGGCACCGGTGATAAACTGGCTAACGCCATGCATGTACCACTTGTTCGTTCGGGACAGATGCATCCACTCTTGATCCATCTCTGCACAAAAAAAATACAGAGACAGTAATTACAAAGAATTAATAAGAAATCGAGCTTCATGAACAACAATTGTAGCTCAAAAGTACTATTTTTGGAAAACATTATTGTACACTAATTATTGGAAAATTGAAATTGGTAGCCCCGACACTGTAAATTGAAAATCGTAGTAAAAACAATTATTGCACAATAATGAAGAACATCTATTCTACTCTACTTCTAAGAACTATTTATAGCATCACATATTAACAATGATGATCTTGACCACCATGGAATAATTAGCTAAGAATTTAAATGTGTTCATAGACACCAACCTTTTGGATGATGGATTCACCATAATTTTTGTGATAAATTGGTAATAGCTTTAGCCATGAAATTTTTACAACAGGTTTATTAGATTATTATGTGCTCACTGTAATTTTTGTAGCCTTAGAATAGGTTGAGAAATATGGTAGCTAATACTCCTTGTTTTAGTATATATATTAAATTGGTAACCAAAAGTAAGTATGCCTTTAGTTGCTAAGATAAGGCTTGAAAGGTTTCATACCTGTTGAGTGGGAATAATAGGTAACTTAGAGTCTTAGTCATTAGAGTTAGCTTAGTAGCTCGATAGATGTATACTTATTTTAACAGTTGCTGGTGCCGTATTACTAAGTGTTGCATCATCGTTTCATGCATGTAGATAACGAGTTAGTAGAGTACGTGACCGTGGGTGAACCGGAGTACGAGGAGATAATCGAGGAGTATGCGGAGGAGATCCTTGTCTAGGAGGGAGCCCTGGAGCCACCAGTTTCTAACTTTGCTCACACCACGCCTGCCCAAGGCAAGCCCCGGTGCATAACCCTTATTTTGAATAATCTTTGGATGCATATATGTGATGTGCATTTATGTTATAGGCATTTTATGAAAACTACATGCATAGATATACCTACCTATGAGTCCTACTAGCATAGGTCGAGTAGCTGCTATGCCTAGGATTTACGGTAGCGTGAGTAACCTGACATTACTCATAATAGGTGATTATTGTTATCACTCTTAATAATAAAATAATGAAAGGAAAATGGAGATCGGGTAGGGATATGGTATGGGTATTGGTGGGTGTAAGGGGTGGTGTCCCACGGCCATCGGGGTATAGCTTGGTTACACTATTTCCCCTGTCCGTGTCGGTTAAGGACCGACCGTTGCATTGGATTCAACTCAGGTCATAGACTTATTATCCTAAGCATATACTTGTTTATGGGAGCAGGGAAGGCTCGTTGCTCTCTTGTTGTGGGATCCAGATCTTTCTGGATAGACTAATTGGAGGTGGGGATGGTGGAGGTCTAAGCACCACACTGAGTTCGGGACTCAGGTGTGGGGGCTTAGAGTCCAAGTTTGGACGGGGACCTGGACCCCTTGATAGGAGAGTGATGGTTTGGTCCTGCTTGTGCCTGGGGTACAAGCGTGGCGTGTGTTTCGGGGTACCTGGCTGGGCACATTGATTCATGAATCATCGGGTAATCCGGTACGACTTGTCTACAATCTAGCACCATAGTAAGAACTAGAAAATGAAAGGTGGGGAAATGGATATGTTTGCTCAACTCTTGCTTGAAAGTAGAACATGTGCTTACCTAGAATGGTT
Organism: Miscanthus floridulus; assembly: GCF_019320115.1. Lineage (NCBI taxonomy): Eukaryota > Viridiplantae > Streptophyta > Magnoliopsida > Poales > Poaceae > Miscanthus > Miscanthus floridulus. Next base: position 30,844,959 of record NC_089583.1, on the reverse strand, counting down.
AGATAATGAACTAATCATGACTGCTAATAAGAAATATACATAAGGATTCACTACTAGTACTGCTTTCTACAAAAAGGAAACCCAACAAACCATAAAGCTTATCATATCCTGAGTCGGGAAATTGTTCCCACTTGTCGGGTAAGTCTTGTGAGTACATTGTGTACTCAGGGTTTATTTACCCCTGTTGCAGGTGTAGCTTGAGGAGTATCTGTTGTGTGAATGATTCTTGTAGTGGGCACAGATGGATCCTTGTATATTCCTGATAGACGTTTATTTTAATTCCGCTGTTTAAATTCCACACTTTGAACTTGGTATAGTAATAATGCATTTCTAAGAGCTCTGGTTGTATGAAATAGTTTAAGTATTGTAAACTCATTCTCATTATTAGATCCTGGAGGAAAAACGTGGATTATTCGAGTTCTCCCGTGGGGTGTGCTCGACAGAATCCGCCCGATGTAGCTTGCTTTTGGGGTGCTTTGTGTCTGGTGGAAGATGAGCGCCTCCGAAGGTGTGTTATTTTGGGCGGTTCTGCCATTGGTGGTATCGGAGCCAATAATGACTTATGAGTTTTATAACTCTTTTAAAAACCTAAAATTTGACCAACAAAAGTTTTGTGAAAAGTAGGATGTGATAAAATTATGTAAATAAGTATAAGCCCTAGCAATATAGTGTATCTAGGATAGCAGCACTGGTTTTATCTAATCAAATTTCTATAGGTACACTAACTTACGCTGCGTAAGAATCATTTAGCGTAAGAAAAGTGAGTGTGTGATGTGCCAAATTTTTTTGCGAACGCCGCTATATTCTGGCTTGAGTGAACGGGTAGGATGATGCATGCATCATGAAAAGAGAATCTCACTTAAACTAAACTCCCCCCACACGTATAATATGGATTAGTGAATTGAAAGTATAATCTAAAGGAATGCTTAATAAAAGTCTTATCATTTCTCTAATCTCTTGTTCCTAATTTGGAAGGTTGTCACTAATGGTTGGTTCTTATATGTTTATAGATGAACCTGAGGTCTGGTCATGGGAGTACCAGCGCTGGGGCGGACCCAGGTGATAACGGTCAAGGTGAGGGCATTGGTAACAACAATGGGGAGAGCCATGAAGCCCCACTTCTGTCTCCTCCTCCTCTGCCACCGCCGCCTTCAATGACTCATGTGGAGATGATGGCAGAGATGTTGGCTGCTCGTCGCGAGTCAGCCCGTGCCATGGAGCTGTAAGCACAGGCTATCGATGGCTTTGCCTGTGGAGGCCACAGAGGTAATGGTGGGAACGGGGGTGGTTCCCGTAGTCCTAAGGGACCCTGTTCTTACTAGGATTTCTGGAAGACGCACCCACCCACGTTCACACCGACTGCAGAGTCTCTAGATGCAGAGCACTGGCTTCGTATTCTGGAGCAGAAGTTCCTACTACTCACTATAACTGAGGAGCAGAAGGTGCGCTTTGCAGCGCAACAGCGGTTGGGTTCTACCTGTGCATGGTGGGACACGTTCAATGCCATGCAGCTGGTGGATCACCGTGTGACTTGACAGGAGTTTACTGCTGCTTTTAGAGAGTATTACATTCCTACTGGTGTTCTAAACAAGAAATTGATAGAGTTTCTAGACCTGAGGCAAGGGAGCATGTCTGTGATTGACTGTGTATACAAGTTCAATAATCTATCATAGTATGCTAGGACCCATGTTGATACTAATGAGAAGAAGAGGGGCCATTTCTATCATGGCCTCTCTTGCAGTCAGCAGAAGGAGCTGTACATAGGAAACTACTAGACTTTTGGTGCTATGACGAATGCTGCTATTGCCATGGAGGGACTTCAGCATGACTCTTAGGCTAAGTGGAAGCGCAAGTGGGTGGTTACTGGGTCTTCTAGTCACCCCTAGGCTCAGAAGGTAAAGGTTATCAAGTGGGTGCCTTATTAGCCTTTAGGTGGGCAGTCGTTCCACCAGCCTTAGTAGACCTGCCAGGCACCTCCAATTCAGCACCGTGCACCTACTAAGTAGGTGCAACAACAACAGCAGCCCTAGGGATAGCAGGTTCCATCTCATCAGGGGCAGGGGAATAGGCCTGGTGCTTGTTTCAAGTGTGGCAAGGAAGGCCACTATGCTCAGGAGTGTCCACAGAACTAGCCAACACAGTCTGCTCAGCCCTCAGCTAACTCTCATCTGATCAAGCGGACGATTATTATGAAGAAGGTGCCCATGAGCCGCTTTGGGCAAGTTAACTTCACTGAGGCTAAGGAAATCCTACAGAATGAACCGGTGATGGCTGATATGTTTACCATTGATTCCCATCTAGCATATGTGTTGTTTGATTCTGGTGCATCACATTCATTCATGAGCATGGGGTTTGCACAAAGACACAATATATCCCTTATGGCTATACCTATTGCCTATAGAATCAGTACTCCGGGTGCGTAGTTGTGCATTAATACTCAGACAGACATAGTCAGATTAGTGCTAGGCACTCACACTTACTGCCTCTAATTCATGGTGCTGCCCGGGCAAGGCATTGTTGCAATTCTGGGCATGAACTGGTTGCGTGTATATGGGGTAGTCTTGGATCTTAAGCAGAGAGTTGTTGAGTTATGGCTTCCTTCTTTTGAGGATAGGATGTCTCTTCTTATGCCCTTAGATCCAACATTACTTGTTGCTGCTCATATTGACGCTTCTACTGATCTTGCCTCAATTCTCGTGGTCTATGAGTTTTCGGATGTCTTCCCTGAAGATCTACCTGGTTTGCCCCTGGATAGAGATGTGGAGTTTTCCATTGAGTTAGAACCTAGCACTACTCCTATTTCCCGGTGTCCCTACAGCATTGCTCCTAAAGAACTAGCAGAAATGAAGAAGCAGTTAGAGGAATTATTGGAGAAGGGATTTATCGGTCCTAGTTCTTCACCATGGGGTTGTCCAGCTATTTTTGTGAAGAAGGATGGCACTCTTTGAATGTGTGTGGATTACCACCCAATGAATGCAGTAACCATTAAGAACAAGTATTCTTTACCTCGTATTCATACTTTGTTCAATCAACTAGCTGGTGTCAAGGTGTTTTCAAAGATTGATCTTTGTTCTAGGTATCATCAAATTAAGATCAGACCACAAGATATACCGAAGACAACTTTCTCTACTAGGTATGGGATGTATGAATACCTAGTCATATCTTTTGGTCTCACCAATGCTCCTGTATTCTTCATGTATCTCATGAATTAAGTCTTAATATCGGAGTTGTATAAGTTTGTAGTGGTGTTCATTGATGATATTTTGATATACTCCAAGCACAAGGAAGAGCATGCACAACATCTTTGGATAGTACTGGCTCGATTAAGGGAACACAAGCTGTATGCCAAATTCAGTAAGTGTGAGTTTTGGTTATATAGAGTGTAGTTTTTGGGACATGTTCTGACACCTAAAGGTATCTCTGTAGACCCAAGCAAGGTAAAGGATGTGTTCAATTGGAAATCTCACAAGTCAGTGCATCAGATTCGTCAGTTCCTTTGTCTTGCTGGTTATTATCGGTGTTTTATTCCTCACTTCTCCAAAATAGCTCAGCCGATGACCAAGCTGCTCTAGAAAGATGTCAAGTTTGTATGGAGTTCGGCTTGTGAAGAAGCTTTCCAAGCCATGAAAAAATTTCTTACCTCTGCTCCTGTTCTTGCTCAACCAGATATTGACAGTTCATTTGATGTGTATTGTGATGCCTCAAGGATTGGACTAGGATGCGTGCTTATGCAGGATCGTCGTGTGATAGCTTTTGCTTCACATTAACTAAAAAAGAACGAGGTGAATTATTCCACCCATGATTTCGAGCTAGCTACTGTGGTGCACGATCTAAAAATTTGGAGGCATTATTTGTTGGGAAACAAGGTTTATATTTTTATGAATCACAAAAGCCTCAAATATATTTTCACTCAGTCTGAGCTGAACATGAGGCAACGGAGATGGTTGGAGCTAATCAAGGATTATAATTTGGAGGTTCATTACCATCCAAGAAAGGCTATTGTGGTAGCTGATGCTCTGAGCTAGAAGTCGTATCAAGTTGAAGAAGCATCCTTGTCTCTCAACCATGCTGAGGTGCTAGCCAATATTGCTCTAGCCTTGGATTTACTTGAGAAAATTATTATAGAGCAATGGCAAGATGTTTCAGAAATCCCGCATATCAAGAAGTTAATTGTCGAAGGGCATGGTCCTCATTTTAGTATTGATGATCAAGGTGTAGTGACGTTCAAGAACAGATTGGTTGTTCCGTCAAGTGAGGAGCTTCCAAGAAGGATTTTGGATGAAGCTCATCATTCCAAGTTGTCCATCCATCCAGGGAGTAACAAGATGTACCATGATTTGCGCCACTTGTATTGGTTGTCCAATATGAAGCAGGATATCACCAAGTACGTCACGAAGTGCGACACTTGTGGAAGAGTTAATGCAGATCATATGTGTACCCTGGGATTTTTGCAGCCCATACCTATCCCTGTTTGGAAATGGGAAGATATTTCCATGGATTTCATTGTGGGTTTACTCTACACGTCCAAGGGCTATAACTCTATTTGGGTCATTGTGGATCGCCTTACCAAGTCCGCTCATTTTCTCCCGGTGGATACCAGATATTCAGCCAAGAAGTATGCCAAGTTGTATTTTGACCGGATTGTGACCGTGCATGGAGTTCCTCTTACCATCGTCTCTGATAGAGGGTCAGTCTTTGTCTCTCATTTCTAGGAGAAACTCTAGAAATGTCTTGGTACTAGCCTTCTCAGAAGTTCAGCTTATCATCCGCAAACTGACGGTCAGACAAAAAGGGTAAATCAGGTACTTGAGGATATGTTGAGGGCTTGTGCCATTTCTTTTCTTGAGAAGTGGGATGAATGCTTAAACTTAGCTGAGTTTTCTTACAACAATAGCTATCAGGAAAGCATTCGTATGGCACCCTTTGAAGCTCTGTATGGAAGGAAATGTAGAACACCACTTAACTAGGTTGAAGTAGGTGACCATGGATATTTTGGACCTGATTTTATCAAAGAAGCTCAAGAACAAGTCAGTATTACTCAGAGCCATTTGAAGGCAGCTCAAAGTCATCAGAAAACTTATGCGGATAAGCAAAGAAGGCCCTTGCAATTTGAAGTTGGTGATCATGTGTACCTCAAGGTGTCTCCTATGAGAGGGGTGCATCAGTTTAGTGTCCATGGCAAGCTAACCCCTCGATATGTGGGCCTTTATAAGATTTTGGGGCAGTGTGGCCAGTTGCTTATTGTCTCCAACTTTTAGATATTTTATCAGCAGTACACAATGTGTTTCACGTATCTTAGTTGAAGAAATATTTACGGGTCCCTGATGAAGTTGTGGAAATTGAAGGACTTCCCCTCTAGCCCGACTTGTCTTATATTGAGCATCCTGTCAAGATCTTGGACGAAAAAGAAAGGGTGACTAGAAACAGTGTGGTGGAGTTCTATAAAGTTCAGTGGCAAAATCACTCAGAGGACGAAGCAACGTGGGAGCAAGAAAGATATATCTTGAAGCATTATCCCCACCTTCTTTCTAGTTAACCGAGGTAATTATTTAAATTAGAATTTATTTCTTATCTCTTTTCCCACACTAGGCATATGAAATCTCAGGACGAGATTTTGTTTATGGGGGTAGATTTGTAACACCCTTGGTGTTACACTGTAAATCGTTTACTAGAACACTACACGAGCATCATGTTTATATGTTAATGCACCTAATAAAGAGTGTAGATAAATTTCCGCAACTCAAAACGATCAACGGAAGTGCGAAACAAAAGTTAATTCAATAGTCGGGTTATATCACTTAGGGTTTAAAACCAATTTTTATTAAGCAAAAATGCTATAGAACATGTAAGCGATACTTAAATAAGGTTTGAAGTGCAAACTATGTAGATGACAATGAAATACTCATGGTCGAAAAATGATATTACTGGCTAAGATTTTCAATAGCATAGAAATGCAATTGATAATAGAGTTCAACAAAAAACTTAGAAAAAATTCGAAGTTTGTCGATAGATAGACACTGCTAGGTTTGGCAATTTATTATGTGAGATTGGGTTAAGCACTAGGGTAGTTTTATGGCTTGTTTTTGTAATCTAATATACCTCCTGGGTATAGCTAAAGTGGTTTGGGGATGGGATCAACGGTTTAGTCACGGTTGATGCTTTAAAAAGCATGCACTGCACGTTTTGGGCCGGTCAGCCAAGAGTGTGTGGTCACCGCGCCTGGGGCGCCGCTGGACACCCTAACCGGGTGCTTGGCGTGCTGCACACTGCTATTAGCGCCACTGCTAGTGCCACTATGGCTGCACGCTGCCCTGTTGCCCTACCCCACTGGTCACTGGTGCCGCTGCCATCGCATCACCGCTGTGGCGCGCGTCGCCCCCCACTAGCTTCACCGCCATCATCTTTTTTGCTCGGGGTGCAGTGGCATCGAATGGCCATAGCCATTGTCGCCAACACACGCATGTTCCCTATGCGCCGCGTTGTCCCATCGTGGGCACTGCACGCACAGGGCCGCGAAACCCCCACGTGCACCTGCTCCACCTAGCATCCATGTCCCGCCGAGGCGGCATAGTGCCCCTCTGCACACTATGCCGCTGCCATTGCCGCCCTTGCTCTGCCGCACGTGTAGCCATCCTCAGTCGTGCCCTTGTCCTCTTCTATTAAGTGGCAAGCACCATGCCACGCTTCCCAACCACCACCGCTTTGAATGGCATCGCGCCAGCCCGATCGAGCTGTGCCAAAGCAAACCGCAACGCTTGGTCACCTCTGGGGTAATTGCGCTCGCCTGAGGCTCGATTGGGAACCTAGCTATGCGCCAATCCCGCTCGCTGCCACAGCCGTGCAATGCCGAGCTCCAATTTGGAGTTTTCCCCGACGCCTATCATCTTATGGCCAAATTCAAGCCACTCCAGAGCACCACCTTCATAGAGCTTTAGCATCCAATTCTGTGGCACCATTATCTTCGCCTTGATTCCCTCTATGCCCTATGCACCCCACTTGCACTGCCATTGCTTTCCCTGTGCTGCTGATGCGGTCGCGCCACCACAGTCCGTCGCTGCGCTTACCGTGTGGGCATGGCTGGATGCGCCCAGTCCATCCCCGGTCAAGCCACCACCACATGTAGCTGTGGGGTGAGTTGTTGATGCCCACCCATTGGTTCTATCACCTCTGTTGTGACTAGGCTCTCTAGAACACGGCTGCCGCCACTGTAGGGTGTCTGCCGCCGTGGAGGGAGCTCCTGGACGCGTCCCCGCTCATCTCTTCACCGCCCATCGATTCACGTTTGCACCTAGGTGAGCATCGGTCCCTTAGAAGGGGCAGGGAGGGGCCCAGATGGCCGGCGTGGCTATCCAATGACATCGCCACCGCGCTGGTGCGCGCAAGGGTGGCCCGAGGGCCTAGCCATTGTAAAGAAGAGTTGTTGCGAGGGCTATTTTGCTTAAGTGCCGACTGTAGGAATAGGCCGCATAGTAATCGTGTGAATATCAGATAGAGTGGCGGTGTTTTCACAAAAGTACCAGCATGCACGGGCTCCTCTGCTGCGGGCCGCCTTCGCTCGTGTGTGGGCCGCGCCGCTTGTTAGTGTGCCGCGCAGGTTGAATCCGTTTTTCATTTTTCTAGAAAATAGAAATAGTTTCATATTTTACATTATAAGTTGAACTTAGGAAATTGATATAAATTCATATAAGTATCCAAAAATTGTGAAATAAATTTTGTTGGGTTCCTAAAAATGTGTAATAGCTTTAGCCATGAAATTTTTACAGCAGGTTCATTAGATTATTATGTGCTCACTACAATTTTTGTAGCCTTAGAATAGGTTGAGAAATATGGTAGCTAATTCTCCTTGTTTTAGTATATATATTAAATTGGTAACCAAAAATAAGGATGCCTTTAGTTGCTAAGATAAGGCTTGAAAGGTTTCATACCTGTTGAGTGGGAATAATAGGTAACTTAGCGTCTTAGTCATTAGAGTTAGCTTAGTAGCTTGGTAGATGTATACTTATTTTAAGAGTTGTTGTTGCCATATTACTAAGTGTTGCATCATCGTTTCATGCATGTAGATAACGAGTTGGTAGAGTACATGACCGCAGGTGAACCGGAGTACGAGGAGATAATCGAGGAGTACGAGGAGGAGATCCTCGTCTAGGAGCGAACCCCGGGGCCACCGGTTGCTAACTTTGCTAACACCACGCCTGCCCAAGGCAAGCCCTAGTGCAAAACCCTTATTTTGAATAATCATTCGATACATCTATGTGATGTGCATTTACATTATAGGCATTTTATGGAAACTACATGCATAGATATACATACCTATGAGTTCTACTAGCATAGGTCGAGTAGCTGCTATGCTTAGGATTTTTGGTAGCGTGAGTAACCTGTCGTTACTCACAATAGGTGATTATTGTTATCACTCTTAATGATAAAATGATGAAAAGAAAATGGAGGCCGGGTAGGGATATGGTATAGGTATTGGTGGGTGTAAGGGGTTGTGTCACGCGGCCAATGGGGCATAGCTTGGTTACACTGTTTTCCCTGTCCGTGTCGGTTAAGGAACGGCTGTTGCATTGGATTCTAGTCAGATCACAGACTTATTATCCTGAGCACATACTTGTTTATAGGAGCAGGGAAGGCTCATTGCTCTCTTGTCGTGGGTTCTAGCTCTTTTCAGATCGGCTGATTGGAGACGGAGATGGTGGAGGTCTAAGCACCACACTGAGTCCGGGACTCAGGTATGGGGGCTTGGAGTCCTAGTTTGGACGGGGACCTAGACCCCTTGATAGGAGAGTGATGGGTTGGTCCTACTTGTGCCTGGGGTACAAGCGGGCGTGTGTTTTGGGGTACCCAGCTGGGCACATTGATTCATGAATCGTCGAGTAATCCGGTATGACTTGTCTACAATCTAGCACCATACTAAGAACTAGAAAATGAAAGGTGGTGAAATGGATCTATTTGCTCAACTCTTGCTTGAAAGTAGAACATGTGCTTACCTAGAATGGTTAGATAATGAACTAATCATGACTGCTAATAAGAAATATACATAAGGATTCACTACTAGTACTGCTTTCCGCAAAAAGGAAACCCAGCAAACCATAAAGCTTATCATATCCTTAGAGTTGGGAAATTATTCCTACTAGTCGGGTAAGTCTTGCGAGTACATTGGGTACTCAGGGTTTATTTACCCTTGTTGCAGGTGCAACTTGAGGCGTAGCTGTTGTGTGAAGGATTCTTCTGGTAGGCACAGGCGGATCCTTGTATATTACCGATAGACGTTTATTTTAATTCCACTGTTTAAATTCCACACTCTGAACTTGGCACTGTAATAATGCATTTCTAAGAACTCTGGTTGTATGAAATGGGTTAAGTATTGTAAACTCGTTCTCATTATTGGACCTTAGAGGAAAAACGTGGATTATTTGAGTTCTCCCTTGGGGTGTGCTCGACGAAATCCGCCCAAAGTATCTCGCTTTCGGGGTGCTTAGTGTCTGGTGGAAGACGAGCGCCTCCAAAGGTGTGTTATTTTAGGCGGTTCTGCCACAATTCTTTTTCGATATAAGTTGATCTATCGACCGCTGATCTCTGATCTAGGGTCCTACTATCAATGCTGAATCAGACGACTCGATTTGTTGATGGTACAATAGATTGAGTCTAGTTGTTTATGGATTTATTTATATCCAATGGATGAGTGATTATATGCTATACGACAAGATCACTGGAATCGACCGTTTTAGCTGATAACCTGCATTGTTGAGGATGTACTGGCTGTCTACATGCTTTTTATTTGTTTTTGTCTTAGTTAAAAGCTAGTATGTTTCTCACATGAATGCTTACATGCCTATCCTTACATCTTTTGCATGTTTTCATAATCATCGGCTAGTCAAGATCTATATACCTGAGGAAAAGATAATTACCGATTTACTCGTTCTTGCTTATCATACATCATGAACATGCTTGATATCGACTCTCTAGTCGATAGCCTTATTTCATCGGCTAGTTAGCCGCATATTTGGAACTGTCTGGACAAACACCGACATGTTCCACCTTAAATTACTGATCAATTTTCTCTCCTTGTCAATTGTAGGGTCAAATTGACGGGCACGCCCTCGGTCACGACCATCCGGTCTGGTGTCCTCCTAAGTCCGGGGAGAGCTTGGGATTTTGCTCCACGCAGTTTCTCTCGGCTTGCTCACGTGCCGATGGCGGGGATTGACCCATTCACTTTTCGCCGTCGACAACTACAACATGGAGCTTGTAGGCGAAAATGACTTTAGTTTCATTTGTTTTTAGATTGGTTTTAGCTTCATAAGATTCTTATATGCGTGCACGTTTGGCAGGGTTTTTGATTGAGCCCATGGAGAATCCCTAATGACAAAAGCCTTGTCAAAGAGAGCCCAACTAACCTACAATGTATTCTATATTAATGTCAATTAGCAAAAAGGAGCTATATATAAAGGTCATTTCTTTTTATATTGTGAGGGAAAGGATATGCACAAGGCGAGACTTGAGGCGGATCCAGAAATCTAAAAAAAAACAGAGGGGGCTTAAATCATCTTGAACCTGTAAAGAACCTCTTTTCTACATTCCACGTTTAGAGAAATTAGAAGGGGAATTTCCATTGTTTAGTTAAATCTAGCAACTTCAAAATTTGGCACCTCCTTTCTCTATTCATCCTCTATCTAGAGTATTACAATTGATGATCTCTGATTGTGAAATTCATTTTTTTTTAAATAATCTTGGATGGAGACACACGCTACACCAAAGTCATAGTGTTTCGCAAGATCTAAAAAATTTGTAGCTAAAACCTTTATTTTTATTTAAAACCGTTTAAAGACTAAAATATGAAATACATGATTAGTCGTAGGAGAGGCGGGGTGTCACGCGAGGCAACAAGTCATGGGTTCTAATATAATATCCGTTGAAACGTGGTGGTGTTCCCATTAATTCGGTACAATATATATAATTGTTTTCTGCTAACTCCTAAGCACGCACCGTACGGTTTTAATTTTGCAGAGCACAATCAGTACGTCTCATGGCAACAACTATTCGCCTCAACTGCCTGCAGCTATTTTAATTTCAGCTGCGCAAAAGCACTGTAGCATCACCTAAAAGCCTGCAGCTGCAGCGCCTTAAAGCCGCAGCCAACAAGATGGTTCAGCATGAGGTTTGTCGAGATATCTAGCTGATACTATTCGATATTCGATATTCGTGTACGTATACTATTTTTGTCCATGCATGCATGTCCTATGGCTACAGGCATGATTTAGAGCGGCACGTACCGTACCCTGGCACCGCTTTTATTTAGTTTTCCAGAGTTTAATCAGTTTGGTGTGCATGTTTTTTTTTACATCTAGATGATACTATTTATGTGGTGCACCAAATGCCCATGTACGTACTTTATCATCACCCAGGCCATATCATACAATTCCCTTTTTTCCGCATTTGTCCCCCGTGGGCCGTGGCCACCGGTCAGCCAACCCCACATATCACGCGCTGGCACTATTAGAATCAACAAGTTTACCTAGGGTTTATAATCCTACAGAAATGCTGGAAAACTGTAGAGAAACTGTTTCCCTAGGGTAGTTGGTAGAGAAAGCCCCCTAGGGACAAAATCGACGAGAAAGGCCAACATCCCGCAAGGTTGAAAAGTGTGGCTCCCTCTGTTGCACTACTTCAGCAGTACTTTTCAGCAAACGAACAGTGTTTTCCTCTCACAGCATTTCAGCATAAGCATCAGCATAAGCCAAATTTCATCAGCTCCTTCTCCAAGATGTACAATACCAAGTTCTTTCACTAAACTTTTGTCCGAAACAGTTTAATTTAGCTCTACCAGAGAAACTTCTTGTAGAGCCAAAGCTAAAAAAGACCATTCCATGATAGTGAAGCAGAGATGTATCAAACGGAACCTAAAATTAGCACCACCACACGTCCACACCACGCTGCCTAGTCATAAAACTTGACCCCATCCTTGAAATCCTCGCAGACCCCGACGTGGCGTGCTAGGTCATCCTTGTCCACAGGCTTGCCCCGGCACTCCAACCCCTGGGGCGGCACGAGGTTGCACGGCTCCATGGACATGGCCTGCTGGCACGGTGTCTCGGGGACCTTGTGGTCGAACGTGGTGAGGAGAATCGCCGAACAGACGCCGGCGAGGCTACTGCTAACGTACCCGAACGTGGACAGCTCGGATGTGATCGAGCGGCGACTCGGAAAAGCTGAGCAGGTAGATCTCCGCGCCTGCTGCTCCTCGGGCGTCCGCTGGAACACGCCCTTTTTTCTCGACCTCAGACTCTTGTAGTAGTTGGTGTACAGTGACACGATAAAGATGGCCGTAGATTTGTTGGAGCCATTGCCATTGCCACTGCCATGGCCACTTGTCGGTGGCGGCGTTGGTTTCCGGGAGGATGTGCTCCTGCCTAGAGCACGGAAGTATCTGGTTGCACATGTCGTCAGTCGTGATGGAGGTGAACACTATGTTTTTTCGGTACGCAGATGTTTGACGAGATTTTGTACAAAATCTTTCCCAGATGTGCGTATATTTATACGTGCTATCAGGAAGCATTTTTGTATTTGAAGAGAAGAAAATAAATTTGCAATATATGTGTGCGCATGTATATTCACATGTGCCACGAATATATATGGCGATAAAAGGTCAAAATTCATATGCTTTATATGTACGCGCTTGACAAGCCGATGTAAGCATGTATGTGTATTATGAAGTATGGACTGGAAGCTCGTTTGGTTGCCATTACACGTGGCGCCCGCAAGTATAAATACAAAGGCAAGGTATAGTCAGTACATGGCTATGTATATATGCTATCTCAATACGAGCCAGTAACCTATCGTGAGAAGCTAATAAACTCAGGTGCATACATGTACGTGCACTCGTGGGCCAATTCACCTCCAAATATGTCGATGCACGTTTAGCTATTGCTGCACCAACAGATTGAGGAGCATATCCGAGCCTATCCCTCGACGACAGGCTATCTGCTCCTACTTGTTTCTATATATACACGAACACGTGTGAATTGACCAGCTGATGAGTGGGCCGTACTTTCGTTGATCGAGGTCCACGATCAAGTGTCTGGGTGAGATGCAGCACAAGCAGCTAAGGGAGCAGCGCTCATGCCATGTTTATCCAATCGGCAAGGCAGGGCTCGTTCACCCGAAGATCTCGCGCCGCTGGACAGATTATTGGTGGTGTTTCACGAAGGCGCGGGCGCACTCCCATCCGATCGATGCCCTACCTGCCATCTATAAAAGGACTTGCCTACCTCAACACGCAGGAGGGCACAGAGGTACCCAGGTACGCGCCGCCGGCCAGAGGAGCATCAACAAGAAGGCAGCTGTGCCGCCACAAGAGCACTGGCTGTTCGATCTACACAGAGCGCCTGCACCGTCGAGAATGCGAATCACGCCCAGCAGATTGGATCACAAGAAGGGCAGCCACGGGTGCCCGAGGTTAGAAACCTAAACCCGATAAAAAATCTCGAAAGGTCACATATGGCAGAGGCACCCTGATGTGTTACTAAGGGGGAGATTGTTGGAGTTTAGTCCCACACATCGTGTGTCGATGGTGGGAGTGCACAACATATAAGGCGGGAGCAGTCCCACTTATCAAACTTGTCTTTTGGGTTGACTTAAGCCCATGGCCTTATAAGTTGGAGCTCCAGTGGACCTGAGACCTCTGGCGAGCGAAGGCTCGTGTGTTGATTAAACGAGCTCCAACATTGAGAGCACGATGGTGTTCCAACAAGTGGTATCGGGGCTGGTACCCGAGGTCAGAAACCTAAACCTTGTAAAAATCTCGAAGGGTCACATATGGCGGGTGCACCCAAATTGTGACTAAGGGGAATATTGTTGGGGTTTAGACCACATCGTGTGTCGATGGTAGGGGAACACAAAATATAAGACGTGTCAGACTAGTATTTTAGGTTGAGTTAGGCCCATGCCCTTATACGTTGGAGCTCCAGTAGATCTAGGACCTATGGGGAGCAAATCTAAGGATCAAATTCGTACTCCACTTGTTCCTCTTTGCAAATCTGAAGTTATTTTTTTTCTATGATTTTCGGAGCTATTTTTGGTGATTTTTGTTCGTCGGATTTGGCTGCGATTGGGGTGAAATTTCTTGAGGGATTTTGGTGCAAGGACATGTGGTGACGCTATCCTATGAGTGAATTGAACAAATTCCACTCGTGCATCAAAATCCAAGCTGATTTTCGTTTTGGGGAAAAACTCCAGTTCTTGACCTCCATCTGATTTTGTCAGAGTTTGAATCAATTTTAGGCGATGATTTCTTTGGGATAAGATCTTTTCTTGTTGAATTTCATGCTTGCAAAGTTTGGGAGCGGGAGCGAATCGAGTCGTTTTGACCGATTTTCCTTCGGATTTCGTGCTCGCCCGTTCTGTGATCGCTCTTCGTTGTCTGCTCGTTGCGTGGGTCGGGCTCCTGCTCGTGCGTTCCCGTGTGGGCGCCGATGACCACCGGTGCTTAGTGACATGGGCAGCGCAGCCCTGCCCAAGATCCCGCAGCCACGTCTTAGTAAAAGTTTATTGGGTAATACATTGCAATTGTGTGTGATCCTCATGGAATAAACTAAGTTTTAGGCAGCAACAACTGAAGTTTGCATCACAAACAGCGCACAACATCGATCAGGGATCATATATAAGTTAGAGAAAAATATCTATGTGGCACTGAAACAAATCAGTGTTTTGTATTTGGCACTTAAAATTTTGAACTTTCTTATCTAGCACCTAGTTGAAATTTGCTTTCATAAATGACACTACCGTCCATTTAGGACAGTAACGGTGTCAAGTGGCTAGCAAAATGATATGAATACCCTTGTTTGCAGCAGAACCCCATGGTGCCAAATAGGGAAAGAATAAATAAACATGTTGTCAAATAAAGAAATCATAAAAGGTTATTTGAATTGATGACATTATAATTTTTACGAATTAGAAATAAACCATTACTATTTAGGCCAATATAATTCCATTGATGTTTGAAATATGTCTTTTTAAACTCTTTATAGACGTGATATAGAGCCCATCACACTACCAGAATCCAGAGATTTCGTGATAGTGCAAATCACGTCACGAAATATGCTTTTACTCTCACGAAAATAATTCGTGAGGGTACACCGTCACGCAAAAACTCTCACGATAATAGACACACGAAAATCTCATTTTCATGAGAGTTGGCCGCCACGGATAATTTTCCTGACGGGAGTTCGTGAGGGTCACCCTCATGAAAATAAAGTTGCCTCCAGATTTGCATAGGTATTTTCATGAGGGTTTCTGGTGGTATTTCATGAGAGGTAACCGTCACGAATTAATTTCGTGAGAGTTAAACATTTCGTGAGAGTCACCGTCATGGAATGAATTTCGTGAGAGTCACCGTCATGAAATGAATTTCGTGAGAATTTAGTATTTTGTGAGAGTCACCATCATGGAATGAATTTCGTGAGAGTTACCGTCATGGATTGAATTTCGTGAGAATTTAGTATTTTGTGAGAGTCACCGTCATGAAATGCATTTCATGAGGGCACAACACCACGAAAAATATATTCAGGCCATCACAGAAGAATGTTTTCATGAGAGTTTCAAACTGTCATGAAAATTACCGAACAACAGGATCATCTCATGCCAAATTTCAAATGCATATATATTATCCAAATGTCTTCCAATATGTGAATATAGGCAACAGGTTCTAATCACAATACATTCTAGATCCATCCAAGTGTCCAGCCATTACACTAAAAGGACTAGCTCATTGTCTTAGACATACAACATGATGAGTTGCAGCACCGAGTCCGAACCATGCAATATAATAAGTTCCAGCATAGAGTAGCAACCTTCCAGCACATATATATATACTTACTAGTTACTACAACAGCAAGGATGCCTGGTTAGCAAAAGAAGCCAAAAGCCAGCACATACACATACTACAGCACCAAGGATAGATGATTAGCAAAAGAAGCCAAAAGGTTAGCAATGGTCAGGTCCCAATCACATCCATTGCATCAGTTATCACTGATATCAGCCCCGTCGGTATGGTCGCCATCCTCTTCTTCATGGTTGTTGCTTATGTTGTCACCTTCACTACCTCCGCTATCATCTTCATCAAAGTCATCACTGATACTGCTGTTGTCATCGTAGCTGTTACTGTCATCCATCTCATTGTAATCTTCATCATCATCATCAGTGACTATGTCATTGTCATTGCTAAGCATTTCAAGTGAGTGAGTGGCAGCACGTGATGATTCAGAGACCTAAAAAAGATCAAGTATGTTTGAAATGTTTCAGTCTTCAAGTAAAAAGAGATTATACAGTGGGCTATGTTTGTTTAGATTACTAACTATTTTTGTGAAAACAGGCTCAGATTTGTGAATAGTACCACATTTACCTGATGACGACGGGCATCAAGATTTGCTAGACAGTTCATTAGATCAGCAGGAGGTTGCTTGTTCAGATCTTCAAAAATTGTCTAAAATTTATGTGTAAGCACGTTGGATCAATGCATATGATCAATAAACTGGTAAATGAAAAGGATTGCTTATTACCAGCATAAGCTGACGATTAACACCATTTTCCTCAATGAGAATCTCATTATTCTCATTCAATTTCTTATTTGTTTGTTCCAAGGCATCATTCCTCTCCTTCAACTGCTCATATTCATGTACCATGGATTGATAGGCAACAGTTCTTGCTGAAGAACGATGGGATTTAGCTGTTGCTGCAAGTGCTTGTCTATCGACACAACCATCAGCTATTGGCACCCTACCATGGGCCATTCCATGATCCATGACATACAATGCGTTTGCATCCAAATCTTTTGAATTCTCAGGTAGCTTTGTTCTTGTAATGTAGTTAGCCTAAGACAAAATACCGTAGCATTGATATGAACTAAGAAAGCAGATAATAAACTGTCACAATAAACTGCATGTATTTATCTATAGTTTGTTTTAGCTATAACCCTCCATCATATAGGCTGATTAAGACACTCAAATTTTTATATAGTTTTCAGATTTGTATCATAAACTTGGTGTCAGATTAGATTTACAAATTGTTGTATTAAACTACATGTTTAGGTTAGATTCAGATTTATATCACTTGGATTTATATCATACAGAAATGTAGAATGAAGGAAGAAACATTTAATGATGAAATGGCAGCAAGCAAAGAGAGGGAGTTGCATAGCGAAGCAAAAATACATACCAAACGCTTTTCTGCTCTCCGACTAGGAATGGGAGCGCTTTTTCCAGTGCTGTCCACTTTTTTAAATCCAGACTTCATCACAGCATATGTGTTCACAGTGCTAGCCTTACTAGGGCCAAATTTATATTCCTACAAGACCACCCAAGTGAATTTCCTAATCTGTAAATACTTGATTTCATACAAGACCACAAAAGAAGAAAGATTTCATACCAGTAGCTGTTGTGTCTCACCAAATGGCCTCGAACCTCCTCGGTTCTGAGCAGCATCTTCAGACTTTAGGTGTGAAGCTTGAGCTACCTTCCTCTTTTACATGTACCTCTCACTTGCCCAATACTTTGACAGAAAGCACCAAGCATCTTGAGCACACCACTCTAGCTTACTATTTATGTATTCTTCTTCTGTAAGATGTATGTCGTGTGCTTCATTGTCATTGCATTTTGCATGAAACTTAACAGCATCCAAACGAGTTTGGTATATCAAATCAAAAACTCTTTTCATTAGATACGCATCCAAATTGTGATCAGCTTTTCTCACATCAGCTCGAGATACCTTGAACACTCTCTACATACATAAAAGAGGAAAATTCAGCTATTTCAATTCAAATCGTAGAGCGAAAAAAGGTTAGTTGCATTACCCAGAATTCACACTTGACTAGTTTGGCATATGTTATTCCAGCACGATCCTTTTTGCAGTAATAATCATGCCATGACATTGCTGCCCGCCTTTCAATAAGTTTGCCTTCCTCATCACGGATATTGACCATACCCGGGTAAAACCGCCTAATAATAACTCCAACTTGTGAACCATACTTGTAGTCTCTAGGGTTGTAGTTCACATAGGTGAATTGACTGTAACAAAGAATATAGCATCTCAGTTTGTAAATTGAATATCATGCAAAATGGTATATAGGAAGAACAGTAGTAGATTTGAACCAACAGTGCACATCCTAGTACTAGTAACACATTGCAGGAAGCAAAACTAGTAGCTAAAATGTATCAGTGAGAAAAAAATGATTAATGTTGAACCAACAGGGCACATCCTAGTACTAGTAACACATTGTGGGTAGAAGAAATAGCAGCAAAAATGTTTCCGTACAAAGCCATATAGGATTGAAATTACATATACGCACCGGGTACCCACAGGCTTCAGCATAACCTTTTCATTAGGTGGAGGCACTCTAAATTGCGTCAAGTTTCTTTTCCCTCGCCCTCTTGCCTTTTTTGGAGGTTCTTCCCTAACCAATATAGAGCCACTTGCACCATTGTTGGAGTCAGGACAATCACCAGTGCTCATTAGTGTGTCGACCTGATCATCAGCGACTCTTTGTGAGTTGGTAGTGCCAACATCAGCATTAGTTCCTTGAGAGTACCCACTGGTGGGTCTTTGAGAGTTGGCAATGCTATCATCAGCAATGGGCCCTTGAGAGCTCCCACGAGTGGGTCCTTGAGAGTTGCCAAAGCCACCATGACCATTGCTCCCTTGGGAATTCCCACTGGTGGGTCTTTGAGAGCTGGCATTACCACCACGAGCATTGATTCTTTGGGTGTTCTCACTGGTGGCTGGGCATGGCCTTTTCTTTGCAAGCCCTCTATGTCGAAGCCCGTACATGTCCTGCATTAATATGAAATATAGATTAGAGAACACATATTTTACAGGAACAACACATACAATAAATGAAACCTGAATGTTAGATGAAAACATAACACATACTTTAGAGGAGCAACACAAATAAAATAAGTGAAAATTGAATGTTAAATGAAAATGCACCCAACATTTATAACCTAGTAGTAAACATTCAGCAGTACATTTTATCTACCAGTACATTACATCTAACAGTACATAACTTAGTGGTACAACCAAATTTATTTGAGGAAAATAATAATCTAAAAATCATCTGGGTCATTAGGTAAATATCCAAGCAGGTCATCATGGTCATCTTCTCCATCTCCATCTCCATCAGACTCCAGATCATCCATATCTTCATCTTGAGCTTCAGTATTGACTTTGGCCAAAAATTCAAGATCAACTGGATTGGTTATCTCATCAGAGACAATTGGAACTATGTTGTCTAGATCAGCCCCTAAATTAATGACAAAAGAGCCTGGCAGCCCATCCTCTTGATAGAATATTACTTCTGTTGCCTCATTAGGAGGATCTGGGTCATCATTGGCGTCATTTGCTGGAATATAGTTCCGTGGAGACATGATATATACAACCCACCAATCCTTTAGATCAGATTTGTCACTGCAAGCATAAGGCAAATAATAGACTTGTTTAACTTGACTCGCCATGACAAATGGTTCAAACACTGCAAGTCTAGAAGAATGCTTGACCTCCACCAATCCTAAATTTGGAGTACGCCTTGTTCCATCTGGTGTGGGATCAAACCAGCAGCAATCAAACAACACCATCTCTAGCTGCATATGGCCTTGCCATTTTATTTTTATGATATCCTTAATAATACCATAGTAGTCCAACTCATTGTCATTTTCATCAATACAGGGCACACAAACTCCACTATTAACTGTGGTTAATCTGGGTTTTGTTCTTTCGTACTCTTCGGAACGAATTATATACCCATTCACATCATAAACCCCATAGCTAGTCACCATTCTGCGGAAGCCAAATGATAGTTCACGCAATGCACTATCAATAGTAGGATTCTGCAAGCACTGCATGTCAACAGTATTAACAGTGTTAGTTTTAGGTGTGTAAATGTGGTGTTAATGTGAAATATGAGTATTCAGCAGCATTACTTCTTCTTTGAACCACTCAAAGAATGTAGGACCATGCTGCCCACGACTATTTTTCCATCCTTTTAATCTCAACTCACGGAGCTGGTCAGGTCTTGGTCTACTTCTACTCTTCCAATGCTCCTTATCAAATTTTCTATGGGGCAAAAAATAAGTTATTAGCTAGTGTCAACAAACTAGATACAAAAATATACTAGGACCCACTGTTGAAAATTCACGTACTCGAAGAATTCATCCATCTCTGGCATGTTTGTCAAAATGTATAAAAAAGCAGCCTCATACTTCTCTTTTGGCAGCTCATGAACACCCCACGGGCTCATATAACGGCCAGGGACTTGAAAAATTCCAAGATCGCATGAACTTTTGAAGGTAGCAGCACCATCATCATAGCGTGGAATCTTGTTTCTAATTGACCGAGCTTGGGACCTAAAAAAGAGAGTGAGGAAATTTGTTGCTTCCTCAACTAATTCAGCCTCAACAATGCAGCCCTCAACACGTGCCTTATTTTGTACTTTGGCTTTAAGTTTTTTTATTTTCCTACGTGAACCAAACAAACAATTAAGACAAGGTTATCTTTGCTAAAGACTTAGTATAGCATTATGTTTTGTACCTCTCATATGGGTAATTCCAACGGGATTGCACAGGCCCTCCTAGTCGAGCCTCACGAGGAAGATGGATTATTACATGTTGCATAGGATTGAAGAAACCAGGAGGAAATATCTTCTCCAGTTTGCAAATAAGAACAACAACTTGCTGTTCTAATGAACATATGGTATCCTTGCTCAACTCTTTGGCACACAATTGCCTATATAGAAAGCTGAGCTCAGCCAAACACAACCATATGCTATGTGGAAGAAATCCATGGAATGCAACAGGGAGCAAGCGCTCCATGAATATGTGGTAATCATGGCTCTTTAGGCCTAAGATCTTCCTTTGTAACAAGTTAACCCCTCTTCTAATGTTGGCTGCATAGCCATCAGGAAACTTAAGTTCTTGAAACCATTTAAGAATTTTTGGCTTGTCATCCTTACTAATGCAAAATGGGGCTCGTGGCCTGTCCCACTTCCCATTTGTCTTCATCTTCAAATGTTGTGATGGACGATTGCAAATATCAGCTAAATCTTTCCTTGCCTTGGCATTATCCTTAGTCTTGTCCGGTACATTGAAGCAAGTATACCAAATAGCTTCAGCTACATTTCTCTCATTGTGCATCACATCAATGTTGTGGGGCAGCAACAATTTTTGAAAATATGGAATTTGCCAAAGGCCAGAAACATGGGTCCAATTGTGCAATGTACCATAGTTTTTATTGTCATATATGAATTTGCTCATTTGGGCAAATATTTCCTCCCCTGTTAAAAGCCTTGGAGCCTCATCAAGAACCACTGTGTCCTTACGAAATGCATTATTTTGGAATCTGAATTCATGGTCTATAGGTAGGAACCATCTATGGCAATCAAACCAGCAAGCCTTGTGACCATGACGAAGTGTAAATGCCTTACTATCACTTAAGCACACTGGACATGCAAGCCTACCATGTGTGCTCCATCCAGCAAAGTTGCCATAAGCAGGGAAATCATGTACTGACCATAGATAAGCTGCTCGCATTTTAAAAGTTTTCTTGAGTGAAGCATCCCAAGTATCCACCCCTTCCCACAAACTCATTAATTCATCAATTAAAGGCTGCATTAGAATGCCTAGTTTCTTTCTAGGATGTTCAGGACCTGGGATTACTAGGGAAAGAAATATGTACTCTGATTTCATGATTGTTCATGGTGGAAAATTCAATGGGGTAACAAACACCGGCCAACAGGAGTAAGGCGCTGCCATGAAACCAAAGGGGGTAAAACCATCTGTTGCAAAAGCAAGGTGCACATTTCTAGGGTCACTAGCAAAGTCTAGAAAGTCTTTGTCAAACTTTTGCCACGCTTCTCCATCACAAGGGTGCACCATTTTGCCAGAAGTGCATGGCTTGTGAGACCACAATAGCTTTGCCGTGTTCTTATGCAAATATAACCTCTACAACCTATCGGTGATGGGAAGGTACCGCAACACTTTACGTGGCACTCGACTATTACCTTCATAGCGAGACAACCCACAAACATCACATTTGTCTTTGTTTATATTATCTTTGTAGTAAAGCATGCAATTATTATAACAAACATCAATTTTGACATATGCCATACCAAGACCCTCAAATAGCTTCTTTGACTGATAGAAGTCCTTTGGCAACTTAGATTCTGGAGGCAAAAGTTCATGGATTAATTCTAAGTTTGCCTCAAAGTGTGCAATTGACATGTTATATTGTGCTTTCATTGCTAGCAGACGTGCCATACCAGATAGAGATGAGTGTGATGTATTCTCATGTACTAATTGGTCAACATTTTCTACCATCCTATAGAAATCTTGAGCATAGGCAGGCTGCTCATCAATTGGTGGTGGATGGTCACCAACTAGGGTAGCTAACATTTCATCCATGTGGTCAGTTTCAACAAAATTGTCACCATGTCCACCTTCAACATAGGTATTGGCAAGTCCCTCACCATGTGATGTCCATACTCTATAGTCTTCCTTAAAGCCAACCCTAAACAAGTGCATCTCTACCGTTAACTTGGTGTGCCTAACACAATTGTGACATACCATGCAAGGACACTTAATGGTGCCATCTTCAACTAGATTAGGCATAGAGAAGGCACGATCCAAAAAACTGGTTGGTGTTATCTATCCAATCATTTGAGAGGGGCTGTGTACGAGACCAACCAGTGTACATCCAGTCACGTTCTTCCATTCTTTTTCTTCTGTTTTCATTAAAAAATTCAGAATTTAGACACCGGAAAAATTCACATGGCTATCAAACAAACAAAAAACTATTTTCTATAGGTTTACCAAGAGATACAATACAATCATATTATGATGTTTGCATATATACAGCAGCGAGCAGTCAACCACAAACAACATTATTTTTCTACAGATTCACCATACCATCGAAAATCATGGCATTATATTCTATTATACCAACAGCAGAAGAGGTAATTTCTCAGTATATATGGATCAATGCAAAATTCATAGCTCCATTAAGTTCAGGTGTAAGGCAAATGTCGCACTTAGTTCCAGTCTACCAGATCTTGCAAAATTGTTAGAGACACAACATAGTTTATATAATCCCAATTAAGTACACTGCAAAAAACTAAGCAAACTACCATGTGAGATGCATCAAGCATCCTCATATGGGTTAAGCACGGCATAGAAAATTTCAGGAGAAAGATGAAGCTTTATTAACTCACTCCGATTGGAAGTAGGAAGCGCAGATCCACACAAGGTAGGACCCTGTCTCCTCCAAGCTCGGTTTGGCGTCACTGCTGCGTTCTCCTCAGAGCCTAGCTCGGTGTCGCTGCTGCCTTCTCTTCCTCAGAGCTTCGACGGAGGAAAAGAGTAGAGGTGGCCTGAGGGACGGCGTGCTGAATGCAGGGTGTCGGAGGGCTCGATGAAGGGCGTCAGTGGGCTGGATCCAGGGCACCAACGGCCTAAGAGGTTGCAGAGCTCGGTCTTGGATCAGCAGGGCCGGTCCTAAGGGTTTTTGGACCTAGAACAAAAATATATAGACGAGTTATGACCGTGCTGCAGATGTTAACTAGCACACCGAAATTTACAGTAGAAATATAGTATTTCTCAGAAGAAGCAAAATAAGCATGGAAAAGATGCTAGCTGAATACAACAACAAATACTCCATTTCCAAGAAGTTATGAAGTATGTGAATTACTCATTTTCAGCTGAAAATTCTAAAGTAAACAAGTATACCACAGCACAGGGAAATTCTGCCAGGTGTTTCGCAATCAACAATTACGGTAGATTCATTACAGTAGACTTTGTATTCTTGGGGAAAAGACTGTGACCATTGAACTGCTTGATGGCTATGATATGTGTATCAAAATGGCAAAAGGTAAAAGCTACTGCATTTGTTTTTAAAAACAAGCATGCCTTCACCTTGACCAGCTTGTCTTAAAGGTAACATAATGTTTAAATTAAAAGAAAACAATGACCATTTGGCCGGATGTTCTTAATTAAACTCTTCTAGTAGAGCAAACTCATTCAAACAGTAGTGTTCTATTGAATGAACCACCATCGGCATGAAAGAAGCATGAGTGGCATGAAAAAAGTTCACCAAAAGATTATCTTATAAAGCCAAGCGTTCCTACATTGGTTGCCCCTCTTCAATCAATTGTTTCTCATTTAATTTCCCATTTCATTCCAGCAAATAGAGTGCCCACATCATGAACCTAAATTAATTAATCTCATTGAGAAGATCCCGGGCATCACCCCTAACCTAGCAAACCAAATGAACGATTGTGATACTCTGCCACGACCAACGAGCATATCAAACAACAATCAACTTTGTCTCTTCAAAATGATGAGACACTTTGTCTCTAATAGGCAAAGTTTGAATAAATTGAAAGTTTCGCAAGTTAAGCTGGTAGTGAGGAATCCAAACCATTAGGGAATATAGACCAATAGGGAGCCTAGTGCCTAGTAGATTGAATATTTGACTAATCAAGTTGCAGTCTACGTATGCAGAGGAAAGAGGATCTGCAACTCTAGTGGAAGAGACTTGCTGCTGTGTGCGGCATGCAGCAGCCTAGTATACATATGTTAGCTGGGTTGACAGAATACTACTACTGGTGTATGCTTACCTCGGGGAGAGGCCCATCGGCTCCCTAGGCCTAGGACGTTCGCGCCCTCTCGCCGTGCCCCAGGGCCGGGATCAGACGTAGGCAGCGGTAATACGAATGAGATCCTGCCGGGCTGCGGCGGCGGCCGAAGAGGGCGGCGCGGCTCCTGCCAGGCGGCGACGGCGGCCGGAGAGGGCAGCGTGGCTGCGGGCTAGATCGGCGGTGGTGAGGGCACCACAGCCATGAGGACGGGTCGGCTCTTTTTTTTCTCACGGGTGGAGAGGATAAGGCACGCCGCCGACTGGAGGATAGGGTTTGGGGGTGCGGTTGGACTGTGAGGCTCGGGCTGTTGTGTATATTGGGCCGAAAAGTTATGCGTGGGCTATTTTTCCCTGTGGCGCGAATACCAAACGAAAGCGTGGGTCGTTGGCGCCAAATGATTTTATTTCACAAAAAACAAGAGTTCGTGCCTGCATAACAATTTTCATGAGAGTTTAGCATCACGAAAATTGTATTTTCCAGGCGGTGCACGAACCACTCTCACGAAAATCAGTTTTCATGGCGGGATTTAACTCACCCTCATGAAAAGCATTAATTTCATGAGGGTTCATTTTCAACACTCATGAAAATACTTTCCTCTCACGAAATTTCCATTTTCTGGTAGTGTCAGCAGGTTATTGTATTCTTGTATTGCGTAAACTGTCCTTCTACTAATATCTGACATGTGGGCCAACATGACATCTTCCTTTCTTCCCCCACGGATTCCCCTACGAAGTCGAAGCCCCGCACACAGATGCCCGCCGCCACAAGTCCGCGGCCATGGAGAAGAAACAAAGCTTGACAGCAACAGAAAAGAACATGAAGAACAGCAGCAGGGAAGTGCGGGTGTGCGTGACCGGAGGCGCCGGGTTCATCGGCTCCTGGCTCGTCAAGAAGCTCCTCGAGAAAGG
Organism: Miscanthus floridulus; assembly: GCF_019320115.1. Classification (NCBI taxonomy): domain Eukaryota; kingdom Viridiplantae; phylum Streptophyta; class Magnoliopsida; order Poales; family Poaceae; genus Miscanthus; species Miscanthus floridulus. The sequence continues at coordinate 30,819,378 of NC_089583.1, read as the reverse complement.
CTACACCGTCCACGCCACGCTGCGGAACACTGGTGTGCGAGCTCCTTCTTTCCTTTCCTAGTTTTGGTCGGCGTCCCTCACTCTGATCCGATTGATTTGGTGACCGCACGTAGAGGACGAAGAGAAGACCGGGCTGCTGCGGCGGTTGGTCCCCGGCACGGCAGATCGGCTGCGGTTGTTCGAAGTCGACCTCTTCGACACCGCCACCTTCACGCCGGCCATCCCTGGGTGCCAGTTCGTCTTCCTCGTCGCCACGCCATATGGGCTCGAAGCCGCCGTCGGCTCCAAGGTGAAGTATACCACATCGCACTTCCGTTAGATCCCCTTCGTTCCAAACAAAATTTTCGACTTGGATCTGCAAAGGAATCAAAGGATCTTGATTTATCGTGGGTGCTGTGCGGCGGCTGGTAGTACAATAGCACGGCGGAAGCTGCAGTGCCGCGGTGCGCGTGATCCTCCGGCAGTGCGACGAATCCAAGACGATGAAGCGCGGCCCCCGCTCCCTAGGCCGTGGCTCGTCCAACAGAGGCTGGGGGCGGCCTCCCTCGGGGTGACCTACTCGCGCTCCGGCTGTGCAGGCAGGGCAGCCTCGCACAGTGGCACAACCGAGCCAGGGAAGATGGTCGCGGGATCTAGGATTCTGGGGGCTCGGTCAAATTTCAGTCTTGTATCTAACATAGGGGGATATTGGACATATGGAGAAAAAACTAACACGGTCAAACCAGTCAACTAACAGATGACCAACAAAAATGGACGGCAGTGCCATTTAAGAAAGAAAATTTTAACTTGATGCCAAATAGGAAAGTTCAAATTTTCGAGTGCCAAATACAAAACACTGATTTGTTTCAGTGCCAAATAGATAATTGTCCCTATAAGTTATGGAGCTTCCATAAGTGTGCAATAATTTCACCAACAAGAGGCAGCAGTGTTTTCAATTTGTGCCACAAATGGATGTGCAGGAGCCTGAGTGAGGAGCATGTGCTCTCTGATATCAAGAGTTTAAGTTTCGAATTAGTTAGTATTAGTTCATAATTTTACTTTCATAGCTTTATAGTACCATTAATAATTAGTTTATTCATCTAGATCAATAGAGTCTTAAGGTCAGGCACCAACATATGTAGTTAGGTTGGGACAAGCCAAGGCACTGCACACTGTGTGGTGAGAGCCCATAGACGAGTTGTATTGCTATTAGGAGGCTTTTTATTGGCCAGGAAACTATAAAGCGAAATGCAGCAAGAGCATCTTCTCTATAAGTTTATTCAGGATTGAGAAGCATCAAGAACCCACAAAGCCTGAGCTTCCGTTCGACTTCCGCCACGCTGCTCTCCTGACTTGCCATGCTGCTGGCCATTCGCAGGCCTCAGTGCCTCACCGCCACCACAGCCATTCGAAGCACTCAGGCTCTCACAGCGACGATCAGCTCCCGCAGCGACGATCGGCTGTCCTTTAGTGGCCAAGTTCACCAGGAGAGAGGTGGTTATTTTGGCTCGAGATGGGGCAAAGCCAGATCCAATTTTTTAGATGGCATATCAGCAAATAAAGGGATTGGACCTCTAGGAGAAAAATAAAGAAATGGATGAGGTATAGAGGATAGGGCCAGAAAATGAGAGGACAGGAAAGTGAACGAGTGAAGATAAGTTTGGCCCCCATGGGAGACGTGAAATTGCTTAGTTTCACATTTAGTGTTGTCCAATTCTTCCTATATTCTATTTTCTCCTTTGGAAATCTTTATTATTGTCCAATTATTTTATGACAACAACAACAAATATTGCCTCACAATTAAAATATAAAACTAATAGTGATTAGAGTTTTGAAGGGAATACATCTGCATTAATCCTCATGTGATGCTTTAGAACACAATTATAAAATCCTAGAAATTCTTATAATAATCAGAAATATCTGGTTATTCAATGGTAAACTCTGATCATCATAGACAATGATCACTACTTGTTTGGGACAAAAAATGTGGATCATAAAGGATAAATAATAAAATGAAAATATATGCTGTTGATGTGAGTAGGTAAGGAAACAAATATTTCATTAATTCATTGATCAACAAAATTACAAGTTCCCTTGTGCATATTTTAGCATGCAGTCTCATAACTGGACAGTTGTCTGGCTTTGGTGATGTGAAATATCAGGTTCCCATGGGTAAATAGAGGCTCCAACTTAATTACTCTAGTGAATTAAATCCATAGGAATCCTCTGATTAGACTGTGTGTGTAGTTGTTGTCTTTTCTTCGGTTTTGTCTTCTCCATGCATGGTGTTGTAGATGGATGATAATATAGATGTAGGCGTTAACATGATCTATTGCCCATTCTACACGTACTCTCCTTGTCGTCCGGCCCCGTTGGTCACAGGCGGCGTTTCAACCATATGTTTGGTTGGTGATATTGATGAAGAAGAGGTGAAACATCGACAAGCTTGACATTAACAGATATAAATATTAAGGTTTCCCAAAAATTAAGACAACTCAATCTCCAACTCTGACATTCAACGAGATGAGCCTGGGTGGGGGCTCCAAACATGGGGCAGTTCATGCACTACGATGGCACCATGTTTTCTTTCTAGCTGTCTGATCTTGAGAAGGAGAGCAAGCACATACGTGGTGCTCGCACATATATTTTAGCTTCATGTCAACACTTACCGTCATAAGCGTGCCGGCTTGCATGTGGATGTATATGCAGTAGCTTGCATTTATCACTACCGGAAACGTCAAATTTGCCGAGTGTTTTTATGTTTGTCGAGTGTATTCCCTCGGGCACTCGGCGAACATGTTCTTTGCCGAGTGCTGCGCTAAAAACACTCGGCAAAAAAAAAACACTTGGCAAAGAGGCGATTTGCTGAGTGTTAAAAAAAAACACTCGACAAAGAGGGGGTTTGCTGAGTGTCAAAAAAAACACTCAGAAAAGAAGGGTTTGCCGAGTGTTTTCTTTTTTGCACTCAGCAAAGAAATAAAAATCTTTTTTCTGGAAAAGAAGAAAAAAATGAAAAAAAAACTTTGCCGAGTGCCCAGATCTAGGACACTCGGCAAAAAAAAACAAATCCTACTTAATTCCCCACTGCTCTCCCCCTCCCCTCCCCGCTGCTCTCCCCTCCCGACGCCCCTCTCCCCTCCTCTCCCACTGCTCTCCCCTCCCCTCCCCGCTGCTCTCCCCTCCCCATGCCGGTGGCACCCCCTCCCCTCCCCTTGCCGGCGGTGCCCCCTCCCCTCCCCTCCCCTCCCAGTGCTAGATCCGACCTCGGTGGCACGGCCTCCCATCAGGCACCGGCGGCTCGGTGGCGGGGCTCGGTGGCGTGGCCACCCCTCCCCATCCCGGCGGCACCCCCACTAGTAGAGAAACAACCTTTGATCCACTTCGAAATTTGGCTTTAGTCCTGATATTTTTTGCGCCCGGGACTAGAGAAACCTTTAGTCCCGGTTGGTAGCTCCAACCGGGACTAAAGGTCCCTGCCCAACGGCTAAAAGTGCGAGAATCTTTAGTCCCGGTTTGAGACACGAACCCGGACTAAAAGTGTGACTTTTAGTCCCGGTTTGAGACACCAACCCGGACTAAAGGTACCTTTAGTCCCGGTTTGTGTCTCAAACCCGGACTAAAGGTGTCTCCAAACTAAATTTAAAAGGAAAGAGTATCTTATCTAAGTAAGATGTGTGGTGGTAGGTGAGATGGTAATGCGTGCAAGAGCTAAAGTGGGAGGTCGTAGGTTCGAATCCCCATAGCTGCAACTTTTTTTTACCAATAAACACCTCTAGTCCCGGTTGGAGGAACCGGGACTAAAAATCAAGACATGTAGTCCCGATTTCATAGTCCCGGTTTCAAAACCAGGATTACAGGGGGTTGAGAACCGGGACTACAACTCGTTTTTCTACTAGTGCCCCTCCCTTCCTGATGCCGGCGGCACACCTCCCCTCCCCTCCCGGTGCTAGATTCGGGCTCAGTGGCATGGCCTCCTGTCGGATCTCAGAGGCACGGCCTCCCGTCGGGCTCCGGCGTCTCGGTGGCGCAGCCTCCCCTCCCCATCCCGGTGGTGCCCCCTCTCCTCCTCTCTTGGCGCCAGATCCGGGCTTGGTGGCGCGGCCTCCCGTTGAATCTCGGTGGCGCGGCCTCCCGTCAGATCTCAGAGGCACGGCCTCCCGTTGGGCTCTGGCGGCTCGGTGGCGCGGCCTCCCCTCCCCATCCCGGTGGTGCCCCCTCTCCGCCCCTCTCGGCGCCAGATCCGGGCTCGGTGGTGCAGCCTCCCGTTGAATCTCGGTGGCGTGGTGGCGCGCCCTCCCGTCGGGCTCCAGCTACTCCGACGTGGACGCAGCGGATCTGACGTCTCCGGCGTGGGTGCAGTGGATCCGGCATCTCTGACCTTGCTGGTTTTTTTTTATTTTTTTTGGAAAAATATTTGTCGACTGTTTTTTGGGCACTCAGCAAAGTCTTTGCCGAATGCCTGACGATTGACACTCGGCAAACAGCTCTTTGCCATTAAAACCTAGGCCGAATGTCGTTTGCCGAGTGTAACACTCGGCAAACGCTTTGCCGAGTGTTTTTTGGGCTTTGCCGAGTGCCCTTGGCACTCTGCAAAGCTCCTGTATCCGGTAGTGTATGTACCTCAGGCTGCACATTCTCATCACCAAGACACGAACACAAACGCGAGCTCCGGCTGGAGAGAACACACACGAACACACGGACACAAGAGCTTTGTGGCGACGAACGCTACCATGACGAACGTGTGCTTGCGGAAACTAGAGAAGCAAAAGAGTACAGGGCTTTTAAACCCTAACTGACAGTCCGCGGCAATGGCAAGCAACAACTCGTCCGGATCCAATCCAAGCCATGCGCTCCATACACCAGCCGTCCACTTGTGCATGCACGACGTGCACTCACACGTACGTCCACAAGACAAAGCGCTCCACCAGGTGATCATGAACTACTCTGCCTGCACGTTGTGAACCAGCAGGCAGCAGCCCAGAGTGCTACTCCTGCAAGTTCTAACAACCTGATTGGAACTGCTTGCTGCAGCAGCAAACCTCCCTGTATCTACAGTTCTTGCTAATAGAAAATAAGCACCAGCAGCCGCTGGAGCAGGTTAAAAAGTTTAGCCATGCAGGCCCTAAGGAGCTTGTGCTACATTGTTTCCGAATGCCTCTCATTTCAACAATCGTCGGTTCCTTGGGTTATTCATCAATTCCACAGCAACTTGAACCAACATATATAGTACCTAGGACAGAGTTCATAGCTGAAGTTTTTGTTTTGTGAATGATGACTTGGTGGTGTTCGCTCTCAGAAATTGTGCCATTGTATATATTGGTCACAATAGAATCCTGTCAAATATTTTTTTTATTTTAGTTTCACAAATAATTGATGCTGCCTTCATTTTCAGCCAGTGAGGCATCAAACAGATGCATTTAATAAGATCAGCTCTTGCAAAATAGGGTTGACTACTACACAAATGATTTTGTGAGGCGGTGCCCTTTTATTAACTGAGGCGGTCACGCTGGGCGTCCGCCTCAGGTGGTAAAATTTGTTATCAAGGCTTCTTGCCCTTTATTACACAAAGTTAAAAAATTTCACATTTTAGAAAAATATCATTACTATTCGTCTATTCGGAACCATGCCATTACAATTCAATTTATACTTGGGATATGCCATTATTTACGTTTGTAACGATCTTGGGTCCATATGCAGGCATATAAACTGCTGTTGATTTATCGCATGACCAAAAATACCCCTTTTAGTGTCCTCTCTTCTCCGCTGACAGTGGGACCCACCCATCAGATCCATCTTCTTCCTCCCTCCTCTTCTCTCCCGTACACAAGCAAGCTGGAGATCATCTCCTTACTCTCTCTGCCCAGGCCATCCTCTCCCATCCCACACTCACCGCCAAAATGCTAGATTCACCATCGCTGTGCACACGACGCCGGAGTTGAGGAAGAATGAGGCATCGGTGGCAACAGATGCGACAACGTTGGACGAGCTCGACTAGCATCGAGGCTAGAGGATCTCGATGAGGAGAAGCAAAACCGCACCAGGCAGTTGCCTCCGCGCCGCGGGCCGAGTTCCCCACCCATGCATTGCCGTGCTAGCCAGTGCTGCTCTGCACGCGGCCGCGCTGCCTGCCACGCTCGCCCCTCCCACTGGCAGCCCGCCGCCGGCCAGACATGCTCCGCACGCTGCAGGGCTCGCCCCTTCACTACAAGGATTCACCTCTAATGCCACACCACACGATTGCAAAATCACTAATTTAGTTGCCATAGGGGGTTGTATTGCAACCTTTTCGTAAAATGGTTGCAATATGTGCCTATAATGTAACGAACTAAATGTGTTGCAATATGTGTGGTTTGTGGTTGCAACAAGCTTGTGCTACTACAACCATTTCAGAATTGTGTTGCAATTGGTTGGCATTATTGCCATGGTGCTTTGGAGTTGCATTAGTATTGATTTTTGTTGCAATTACTTGGTGTTATTGCAACTAAATTGGATTTGGTTGCTTTTTCTTGTAACTATTGCCATGGTTATTCTGGGTTGTAATAATCTTCAATGGTGTTGCAATTGCTAGGTGGTTATTGCAACAAGAATTCTGAAATGGTTGCAGTAGCATGTTCCTATTGCCACGTTTTTTTGGGTTGTAATAATATTTTGTGGCATTGCAATTGTTAGTTACTTATTGTACCTAGAATCCTAAATGGATGCAATAATATGTTACTATTACCACGTTTTTTTTGTGTTGTTATAAACTAATGTATTATGTGACCCTTTCTTTGTCTGGGGCCCAGCAGCCCTAAAATGTACGTGATGATCAGTACACACATGGAAATACCAGGATGAAAATTTGAGAACTAATGATCAATGGCATTAGGTGATAGATAAGTTCCTCATCAAGAAAAATCCCGTACCCAAATTTAGTGTAACAATTAAAGGCACTTAGTTATGACACCATGAACACTAGCTATGTTGTTCCATTGTACTCCCTTCATTCTGAATTATAAGTCCTTTTGGCTTTTTTAGATACATAGCTTCGCTCTGCACCTAGATATACATTATGTCTAGATACATAGAAAAAGCTATGTAGTAATTTAGAATGGAGGGAGTAATATTCAAGGGAACATTTCAAGTGTACTCTACAGGAAATAATTGGATAAAACAAACACGGAAAAGAAAGGGATATCAATATATATATATATATATATATATATATATATATATATATATATATATATATATATATATATATATATATGAAATAATTGCACTTTTCCAAGAATAAATGGATAAAATAAGCATACAAAACAGCAACAGTCCTCTCACGGATGGTGTCTCCCGTACTTGTCACCCTTGTTCCTTGTCGCTGCTGCTGCACTCCTCGGTGCTTTATTAACTGCAAGACCACCAAATTCCTCAATAATTCAATGTTTAGTAAATAATTTGAGAGCTCCAGCTTTGCATAAATCAAGGTGGTGTCTTTTCTGTTTTCCATTTTGAATTGACAAATAAATGATGCAATCCCATCTAAGAAAATTGAAATCAAGACCTGAAAGCTGAAACACCTATATATCTCAAATCCTACAAACCAACTTGGTCCGATTCCAGATTTGCAAATTTAAATGACCTTAATGACAGTCACCTATGCATTGCATATAGAGGCATTTCAATGTGGAGGGTTAGTCTCCTAGAAGACCAATGTAACTAAGACACATGCTTGATGTCTCGTTCTATTGCTCCATTAGAGATTTTCATCCATCAGACCACTGCTCAGTGATATGATTCTTACTAAACTAGCAGATGCCCATGCGTTGCTACAGGAGTAAAAAAAATTAAACACAATAAGATAAGCTCCGGAAAAACAATGTGTCACTGATTCTCCATATCAATGGTTCAATTTAGTTGTCGTGCTGCAGCATAGAGGTGATCAAGCTTAGAGAAGTTATCACATATATTACAGAGAAGTTTGAACAAACTATATTGATGCCGGCACAGCTTTGAACACCTCAGGTAGCAGCTAGAGTTAAGTGCTTTCTATGTACAGATAATGAAAGCTATTGAGGTGCAAATATGCAATGGCTTTAAGCCTATTGCTTGTAGTCACCTAACTGTAAATAAGTAGTCTACCAAATACATGTACAGACAATGGGACTATAGGGACACCAAACTATTCGAAGCATCAGACTCAAGATTTTTTTCCAGTCTAAAACAAGGATCCTTACTGTAGTGGAGGAGGATAGACAATGCTTGAGCTAGAAAACTTCCTGTCCTAATCAGCAGCAACACACCTGGCACAGAAACTATGACTAATGCAATATAAAAACCAAATTTGACTCATATACATGTTTTTTGTGTATCTTTTTTTCCTTTTGCTTCTGATCAAGAGCCTCAAGTTTTCTTTATGTGCCAGAAAGTTCGATAAAACCATGCTGTGTCATTGCAATTCCGTTTCGAAATGCTGATGTCTACAAATGGACATCAATCAACTTTGTTAGTTGTAATGGACTACTCATTTTCCTTTGCTTGAAAGATCTTTGACATGGTTAATTAATACCATCCGCAGCCAGCACCACCCCAGTATACCACTTCTGGTTCCCACAAGTGCATGGCAATGAAGAGCCATTGGAACCAGGAGGTGTCGTACAGTTTCAGGGTAGTATGGCTAGGGTCCCTCCCTCCCCACAACATCAACTTCAACATGAAAGAAGCATTCAATTGACATACTCAAGTGGACTTCGTGCAACTGTGTTCTGATAGATGTCAAAAGGTTAAAAAAATCACTATGAAAGAAGTATTCAGTTGACACTACTGTGTGCTTTGTTGGAGCTCGGCCTTCAGTAATCGTGTCAAAGTTGTATCCATTCATTAGGTGCATTACTTTGTTACTTAGATGCATGAACATGTTTTGTACAAGCGTAGAATCGCGGGCAGGGGTGGAGACTTGCACACCACTGCGCCGTGACCGCGTCCAGGAGGCTCACTCCGCCACGGGTTGTTCGCCGTGCTTGTCGCGTGGACATTCGCAAAAGACGGCGCACCACGTAGCAACAAATTGTGGCGGGGAAGTCGGATCGAGCCATACATAAGATCAATGAAATGCATCGGGTAAAGCTGCGCCATTCGCAGTAAACCAACTCGCCGTGTTCTGCGTTCTATACTTTGTTCGATCTGTTCGAGTCCGTGGTGATCACACACCACCGGGCATCGCCGGCAGCCGAGAGTTCCTAGGACGGTGAGCCACCGATCCTAACAGATTGGCATCAGAGCGAGAGTTGAGAGTTCTAGTGGATCCAGTGGTCCACCAAGAGAGCCGACGTAGAAGAAGATCGCAAGCCGCGCCGCCAACCACCGTCGAGCGCCATGGGCGATACATCCACCAAGTCCACCGTGAAGGAGAGCTCACTCATGTGGCCGATGCTCACCAGCAACAACTACACCGAGTGGTCCATGTTGATGCAGTGCAACTACAAAGCATTGGAAATCTGGGAGGTGGTCGACCCTGGTACCAAACCGAAGCACGCACAAGATCGACAAGCTATGAGCGCCCTCTTGCGCTCTGTACCCAAGGAGATGTGGCAGACATTGGGGAGGAAGACGACGGTGAAGGAGGCGTGGGATGTAGTGAAGACGATGCGGATCGGAGCCGATCGCGTTAAGGAGGTGAACGCCCAGAAGCTCTTGAAGGAATTTGAGAACATTCAGTTCAAGGAGGGGGAGTCTGTCGATGATTTCGGCATGAGAATTACCAATCTTGTCGGTAATCTCAAAACCTTGGGCGAGACAATCGATGATCTCCGCGTCGTGAAGAAGTTTCTGCATGTGGTGCCACCTCAGTTCACACAGATCGTGGTGTCCATTGAGATGTTTGTCGACCTCAAGACGCTGACAGTCAAAGAACTGGTCGGGCGTTTATGGGCGGCGGAGGAGCGCTTCGATGAGAAGGTCGACCAGATCGTTGACAAGGCCGGGCGGCTAATGCTCGCCGAAGAAGATTGGTTGGAGAAGCATAAGCACCGTTTCCACCCTGTCAACAAGGCTGGTGGGAGCGGTGACGGCGGTGGCTCCTCAAAGGGTAAGGCAGCGGCACGCCCTGACGGTGGTGCCACGGGTGCAGTCAAGTTGACCTCCATGGGCACGCTGAGAAGGAAAGGCCGGTGTCGCAATTGCGGCATCTACGGCCACTGGGCGGAGGACTGCAAACGCCCACCGAAGAAGGAGAAGAAGGACGGCACACAGCTGGAGGCCAACGTCGTCGTCGGCGGGGCCGATCACGGTGGCGCTCTGCTCTTGGCCACGTGCGACGTCGCGCGTGGGCGACTCAGATCGTGCACCTGTCGAAGAAGGTGACCCCCATCGATGTCCCCGACAGTGTGTGGGTGCTAGACACCGGCGCAAGCAATCACATGACCGTGACGCGATCGGCGCTGACACAGCTCGATCAAAGCGTTCGCGGCTCAGTGCATTTCGGTGATGGCTCTCGCGTGGAGATTGAGGGCATCGGCTCAGTGGTGGCGCAAGGTCGTCATCAGCAGCACAAGGTATTGACTGACGTTTATTACATTCCTAAGCTGCGTAGCAATATCGTTAGTCTGGGGCAATTAGAGGAGAAAGGTTTCAAAGTGGTTCTGGAGAATGGAAGGATGTGTGTGTATGATCAGGGACGTGCTCTGTTGATATCTGCTCCTAGAACAGCTAATAGGCTCTATACTGTTAAGTTGAATTTAACTGAACCAATATGCCTGTTAGCAAAAGCAGAAGATGTAGCTTGGCGTTGGCATGCTAGATTTGGTCACCTCAATTTCAGAGCTCTAAGAGATTTGAGTAGCAGAGGGATGGTAACTGGCCTGCCAATAGTGAACAAGGTGGAGCAGATTTGTGATGGGTGTGTTCTTGGGAAACAACATAGAATTCCTTTTCCCAAAGCTTCAGGGGCAAGAGCTAGTCAGGGTTTACAGCTAGTTCATGCAGATCTTTGTGGTCACATCACTCCCAAAACACCGGGAGGTTGCTCATATTTCCTACTAGTAGTTGATGATTACAGTAGATTTATGTGGGTGGAGATGTTAAAAACCAAGGATCAGGCACTAGAATACTTTAAAAAGGTGAAACAGAGAGCTGAGCTAGAAATTGACAGAAAGCTGAAAGGATTAAGAACAGATAGGGGAGGAGAGTTTACATCTCATCTGTTCTCAATCTTTTGCAATGAGCAGGGTATAAAACACTACACCACTACTCCCTATACTCCCCAACAGAATGGAGTAGTAGAGCGTCGAAACCAGACAGTGGTTGAGATGGCTAGGTGTTTATTGAAATCTATGGATGTTCCTGCAAGGTTCTGGGGTGAAGCAGTGATGACAGCAGTCTACATACTGAACAGATCCCCAACAAAAAGCCTTGAGGGCATCACCCCATTTGAAGCTTGGTACAAAAGGAAGCCTAATGTGAACCATCTCAGAACATTTGGTTGTGTGGCTTATGTGAAGCATAATGGTCCTGGTCTGAACAAACTATCAGACAGATCTACCAAGATGGTGCTCATCGGCTATGAGCCAGGCACTAAAGGCTACAGGTTCTTTGATCCAGCTACTGGTCGGTTGGTGGTCAGTAGAGATGCACTGTTTGATGAAGGACAAGCATGGAAGTGGACCAATGCAGAAAATCCAACAACTGAAGAAACTGAAACTTTCATTGTGCATTATGAGTTGCTTGATGAAAATCCGACAATAGAAGATGCAGTTGCCCAGCCATCAGTAGAAGCAGGAGGGGAGGCTTCTGTTGGGCAAACTGGTGTTGTGGCTCCACATGAAGCAGGACCATCACCACAACACTCCCCAGACTCAGTGCAAGCTCCACATCATCATCTGGCAACATCTCCAAGTCATGGGTCTGACAGTTCAGAGGAAAGAACTCCTAGATATAGAACTCTGAATGACCTGTTTGACAATACTAAAGAGATGCTTGACTATGAATATAGTGGACTATGTCTACTTGCTGCAGATGAACCAAGTGGAGTAGATGAGGCACTAGAAGAAGATTGCTAGGTTGATGCAATGAGATCTGAACTGAAGTCCATTTAGGAGAATGATACATGGTGCTATGCTAATCTTCCAAAGGGGCAGAGAGCAATTGGACTGAAATGGGTGTACAAGGTAAAGAGGGATCCTGAGGGAAACATTCTAAAACATAAAGCAAGATTGGTGGCAAAGGGGTATGCTCAGAAACAGGGGGTGGACTATGAAGAAGTTTTTGCTCCAGTTGCAAGGTTGGAGACAGTAAGGCTGATTTTGGCTCTAGCAGCTCAAGGCAGTTGGGAAGTGCAGCACATGGATGTAAAATCTGCATTCCTCAATGGTGAGTTGCTAGAAGAAGTTTATGTCCACCAGCCTCCAGGTTTTCTGAATCCCAAGTATCCAGGCAAGGTGTTGAAGTTGAGGAAAGCCCTGTATGGGTTGAAACAGGCACCTAGGGCCTGGAATGCCAAGTTGGATTATGAATTGCAGAAGTTGGGTTTTGTCAGGAGTGAAGAGGAGCATGCAGTGTATAAGAAAGGCAGTGGTAGTTCTCTGTTGTTGCTTGGAGTATATGTTGATGACCTCATTATTTGTGGGCCTGATAGAGACAACATTGCTGAAGTCAAGAATCAGATGTGTAAAACTTTTAGCATGAGTGATCTTGGCATGTTAAGTTACTACTTGGGGATGGAAGTAAAACAAAGCCCTGGGCAGATTACTATCTGTCAAAGAGCATATGCCATCAAGATTGTTGATCAGTGTGGAATGACAGGCTGCAATCCTGTTGATACTCCAATGGAGTAGAATTGCAAGCTACTCCCTGGGAAGCCTGATCTAGTGAGAGATGTGACCAATTATAGAAGTATAGTTGGGAGTTTGTGATATCTGGTGAACACCAGACCTGACATTGCTTTTGCAGTTGGGATGGTGAGTAGGTTCATGGAATCTCCCACTTCCGAACACTGGGCAGCAGTCAAGAGGATTGTGAGATATGTTGCTGGTACTTCTGATTATGGCTGCAAGTTTGAGAAGAAATCCATTTCAGGTCTGAAACTCTTGGGTTACTCTGATAGTGACCATGTTGGAGATCTTGAGAAGAGGAAAAGCACTACAGGGATCCTATTCTTCCTGAATGACAATGTGGTGACTTGGTCATCACAAAAGCAAAGGGTAGTATCACTGTCAAGTTGTGAAGCCGAATACATAGCAGCAGCATCAACAGCTTGTCAGGGTGTTTGGCTGTCCAGGCTCATAGCTGATCTGACAGGTGAACAAGTTCAGAAGTTCAAACTCTTGATGGACAGTAAGTCTGCACTTGAGTTAAGCAAAAACCCAGTTTACCATGAGAGAAGTTAGCACATCGACACACGATATCATTATATCAGAGAGTGTGTTAGCGATGGAATTGCTGAAGTTCAACACGTCAGCACTGACAGACAATTAGCAGATGTTCTGACGAAGCCATTGGGAAGAGTCAAGTTCATCGAGATGCGTCAAAGGTTGGGTGTTGTCAGTGTTTGTCACGATCAAGGGGGTGAATTGTTGGAGCTCGGCCTTCAGTAATCGTGTCAAAGTTGTATCCATTCATTAGGTGCATTACTTTGTTACTTAGATGCATGAACATGTTTTGTACAAGCGTAGAATCGCGGGCAGGGGTGGAGACTTGCACACCACTGCGCCGTGACCGCGTCCAGGAGGCTCACTCCTCCACGGGTTGTTCGCCGTGCTTGTCGCGTAGACGTTCGCAAAAGACGGCGCACCACGCAGCAACAAACTGTGGCGGGGAAGTCGGATCGAGCCATACATAAGATCAATGAAATGCATCGGGTAAAGCTGCGCCATTCGCAGTAAACCAACTCGCCGTGTTCTGCGTTCTATACTTTGTTCGATCTGTTCGAGTCCGTGGTGATCGCACACCACCGGGCATCGCCGGCAGCCGAGAGTTCCTAGGACGGTGAGCCACCGATCCTAACATGCTTCACACCAGGCTGAATTAGAATGGCTCAATTCTGCAGCAAGAATATAAGACCTCCACAACCTAGACTTTCAACTACAACAGTTACATCCTGCTGCTATTTTGTACATAGATTAACATATCCACTCCTTGTTCCAACACATGCTATGACTACAAGCAATATATCTGAAACAAATGCTATGCTTACAAGCAAATCTTTTAAAAAATGGTATCCCACAAAGTTAATCGCACTTTAATGCACGAATTCTCAGCATTAGCAAACATTCCTACAAAAATTCTCGCTACAACCACTTAATAGTTTGAACATGGGTCTGACCCATCAATAAGTTCACTGGTCCGGAAATCGTAGAACGAGCAAGATTGTTCATTTGTACCATGACAGTTTGATTGTAACGAAAGCTATGTGAGGACACAAACTTCTTTCAGCAGGACATACAGTACGCACAAAGTATTGACGAGTTGTCTAATTGCAAGGACGTTAATTGATTGATATCCAAAGAGGCACATGCATGTTTAGCTTAATGAAAATTAGTCATATATAAAAACTTTACAAATTCAGAGTCATTTATCACACCTTTAGACCTTCACCAAGCTTGTTTTAGGTAATCAGTGTTTGAAAAGTTCAAAAAGTTATAAGCGATACCAAATAAGTCATTATGAAATCCAAGATGATGTTAGTATCTGTCACCACGCGCCTACGGCAGCCCCGTAACAGTATGTATTGTAGACTATGTCAGGGATCATAAATTATATGGAACTGCCTATTATTAGTTTACTTCATTTCACTCATCAGGCAAGAGGATGTTCAACTTTTTCTGTAGATGCATGGATGGCAATTCTAGTGTCCACTCACTACAAGTCAATCGTCCAGCAAGAGGAATGGAGAAAGTAGCAGGACTGAAAGACCATACATGCTCCCTCCTCCTAATGTCCTGATTTTGTGAGATTTGATTTAATTATTGGTAGTTGAATCTTGTCCTTGGTTCCTTGCATTATTATATCTCTAGATGTGTACCATTACACCTATCTATAAAAATGCCCGTACAAGGTCAATAATCCGTATATATCTCTAGAGGTTGCAGCAAGGAGCTGCACACTTGGTGAGAACATTAGTTAGGACCAGTTACATTATCTGGTAAGAAAGGTCACGTCATAGCCACGAATGGCAAGCGCATCTTTGCTATATGCATTTAGGCTTGAGCGGCATCAGGATCTGTTTGTTTAGAAAGGCAAGCGCATCTTTGCTATATACATTATCTGGTAAGGGCGGTACTATGCTTCTACAATATTAACCAAAACACTTTCCACCACGCTCAGATTTGCTTTCAGAGGTACCTGTTTGTTTAGAAAATTTTGTGGGTATCACTACTGGAGACGGCCTCTTTGCCGAGGGCTTCTGGCTTTGCCGAGGGCTATATCTCGGGCACTCGGCAAAGGGGATCTTTGCCGAGGGCCAGCCCCAGAAGCCCTCGGCAAAGAAGCCTTTGCCGAGGGCCGGCCTTCGGCAAACAAACGGCCCTCGGCAAATTGGCCCCCGGCAAATATGGCCGGACGGGTCACGGCGGCCAGTCTTTGCCGAATGCCCGCCGTCTGGCACTCCGTAAAGATTTTTTTTAAATATTCTTTGCCGAGGGCCCAGATCTAGGGTCCTCCGCAAAGATTTTTTATTTTTTTTAAATATTCTTTGCCAAGGGCCATTGGCTAGGCCCTCGGCAAAGACCCCCTTTGCCGAGGGCCAGGTTAGGCCCTCAGCAAAGTTTTTTTTGGTTTTTTGAACCCAGTTTTTTTGTGGTGCTATGATACATTATTTAAAACTCAATTTTAAAATTTGGGCCAAATTTGACTTTTTTTATATATTTCCCTAATTTATTTCTTTTCGTTGATTTTTTTTGAATATTTTAAATTTAAACTGCAGGTGGATGGAATATGCAATTTAGTGATTCGAAAAATGTTATTCATGGTATTTGGTGTCTGTTGAGTCTCTATCCATGAACTCGCATCAAATTTCAGGCATCTTCTTCACGTAACATGACGAGGAACTTGTTCGAAAAGTGTTTTTAAACTATATAAAATCCATACGAAGTCTGAAAATCATGAAACTTATCGAGGTGTCATGTTATCGCATGTGTAGGCTGTGGTAAAAATTTGAGAAGGTTTCGAGCAAGTTGCGACGTCGGATGCCTAAAACCCAGACATCTCCACAAGTTGTAGCGCGCCCAGCCTCCCCGCGCGCCCGGCCGCCCACCACCGCGCAGCCCCGCGCCGGCCACCCCGCACGGCCCGCCGTAGCGCGGCCGGCCTCCCCGCGCGGCCAGCCGCCCACCACCGCGTAGCCCCGCGCGCCCAGCCGCCGCTGCGCGCCGCGTCGCCCCTCGCCCGGCCACCCCGCGCGCCCCGCCGCCCCACCACTGCGCCGCCCTACCTCCGCGCCGGCCCTGCGTGCCGCTCCAGCGCCGCCCCAGTGCCACCCCGCCGACGCCGCCCCACCGCCCCAGAGCCGCCCTGGCCGGCCCTCCGGCGGCCCCCTACGCCGGCCTTCCCACCCCCCACGCCGGCCTCCCCGCCCCGACACCAGCCCCCAGGCTGCCCCCGTCGCCGGCTGCTGTTGGAGGGGAGGAGGCAGAGGGTGAAGTAGGAGGAAGAAGAGAAGGAGAAGAGGAGAAGGAGGAAGGGGAAGATAAGGAGAATCCGACGCCGCTCGACCTCGCCGGAGAAGAAAGTGACCCCCGCACCACGACGCCCGACTCCACCGCAACCCTAGGTAAAACTCTCATTGTCGGCCTTCGTGCCATATGTGATTGTGTGGGCCTTCGTGCCGTAAATTGATATGAGGGCCTTCGTGCCGTTGTGGTTGTCGGCCTTCGTGCCGTTTTGAATGTCGACCATCCTATTGTTTTTTGCAGGTTTTGGAAACCTCCCCGTGTAGGGGAGGTGCTGCCGAAATTTTGAACAAACAATAACCTATTACCTTTTATGCAGGAGAAGAGCACGTCGGAGGGGACCTGAAGGACCCCGATCGTCTTCGTCGGCGTCGCGGTTCTGCCTGCACTGCGTCGCCTCACCACTGCGTCGACTCGCCACTGCCCCGCTAGCCTGACTTCACCGACACCCTAGGTATAAATAACCTCTTTTTTCCGCATGTCTGTCGTAGCCCGCACGTAACCCAGTTAGGCGTCTCCCGTCCAAAAGAGATACGGCCGTAGGTATGCGGATCTTTGCATATCTGCGACCGTATCTGTTTCGGATTGTCCATGTTTTTTGGACAGCCCGCGGATGCGTAGATGGGTTAGTTTCCATGGTCCGCTCCGGTCCAAGATGGAGTTTTGGCATCACCTCCCTGTTGTTCTCCGGATACACACTCTCCCTGGCAGGACGTGTATCGGGAGAATAGCGGGGAGGTGCTGCCGAAATTCTGTCTCGGAGAGGAGCGGAGCCTGGAAACTGACCTCATCTACGCATCCGCGGGTGGGATTAGGACCTATCCTCACCTATTAGACATTAGGAACACCGCGTAGATGCAATTGATGGTCACAATACTCTGTGATGTAAATGTTAAAGGATGGAGGATCGTCAGTGGATGTACACGGGCTGGAGAAGCGGCAGTGACTATGACTATGAATGGGTGAAGGGGACAGATTGTTTCTTGAAACATGCATTTGGCCCAGGAGCAGGAGGACATTCTCTAGTTTGGTGTCCCTACAGCAATTGTGACAACAGGAGAAAGGTAGACGAGAAGACCATGGGTAGACATCTTGTGTTCAATGGTTATACGCCTGGCTACCAGCAGTGGATCTACCATGGTGAAGCAGATCGTATAAGAGCGGAGGTGGTGAGAGCACGCCTCGAGGCTTTTGATGATGATGCCGGGGTAGCAGACATGCTAGATGACGCCCACCAAGCTCACTTCGCTGAACGACGTGAGAAGGAGGAGATGGAGGAATCCGCAAAGGACTTCTACAAAATGTTGCACTCGGCACAGAAACCCCTTCACGAGCATACAACGATTTCTTAGCTGGATGCGGTTGGACGCGTAATGGGGTTGAAGGCCGAGTTAAACCTGAGTCGAGAAGGCTTCGATAAGATGTTGGCCGTGTTTGGCACCATGCTACCAGAGAAGCACACTTTGCCGACGAACTTGTACGAGGCAAAGAAACTCCTTCGTATGCTTAAGATGCCGTATGACAAGATACATGTTTGTCCGAAGGGGTGCGTCCTATTTAGGAAAGAACACAAGGACGCAAATTACTATCCGAAGTGTAAATCCTCCAGGTACCTAGAGGTAGACTCTGGTGATGGTCAGAAAAAGCAGCTTTCGATCCCCACGAGAGTGCTACGGCACCTTCCTTTCCTACCGAGGATCCAACGGCTATTCATGATCGAGGAATCCGCAAAACAGATGAAATGGCACAAAGATGGCAAACGGTACAATCCTAGGAAGATGGTACATCCGTCTGATGCTGAAGCATGGACGTACTTCAATGACAAACATCGTGACAAAGCAGCTGAGGCCCGTAATGTACGTGTCGCGCTGGCAACAGATGGGTTCAATCCTTATGGAATGATGGCTGCCCCCATACACATGCTGGCCCGTTTTTGTTATCCCCCTCAATCTCCCTCCCGGCATCTCCTTTCAACGGCATAACGTATTCTTGTCGTTGATAATTCCTGGACACCCAGGGAGTAATATGGGTGTGTTCATGGAGCCTGTGATTGATGAATTGATCCACGCTTGGGAGAAGGGGGTATGGACATACGACCGAGCTACAAAGACAAGCTTCAAAATGCACGTTTGGTACCACTACTCCCTGCATGACTTCCTAGCGTATGGGTTATTTGCCGCCTGGTGTGTTCATGGGAAGTTCCCATGCCCAATATGCAAGGAAGCTGTGAGGTTCATTTGGTTGAAGAAGGGTGGCAAGTATTCATCATTCGACCAGCATCGTCAGTTCCTCCCTATAGACCATGAATTCAGAGAAGACATCAAGAGCTTTACGAAAGGTGTCAAAGTGACAGACCCTAAACCGCACTTGAGGATTGGTGCCGAGGTTCGTGCTCAGATAGATGCTCTCATGCCCAATGAAGAAGGTGGTTTTGTGGGATATGGTGAGGAACATATGTGGACTCATAAGTCCGGCTTGACGAGGCTCCCCTATTTCGATGACCTTCTTCTGCCACATAATATTGATGTAATGCACACTGAAAAGAATATCGCCGAGGCACTTTGGGGAACTCTCATGGACACTGACAAGTCTAAGGACAACGTTAAGGCTAGAGTGGACCTAGCGACGTTGTGCGATAGACTGAATCAAGTGATGCAGCCTCCTAGTGTCCGAAACAAGAACTGGAAAAGGCCTAAGGTCAATTTTGTCTTGCAAATCGATCAAAGGAGGGAAGTACTAAAATGGATCCAGATGTTAATGTTCCCAGATGGATATGTAGCGAATCTTAGCAGGGGAGTGAACTTAGGCACTCTGCGAGTCAATGGGATGAAGAGTCACGACTACCACATATGGATTGAGCGGCTTCTTCCGGCGATGGTCCGAGGCTATGTCCCTAAGCATGTTTGGCTAGTGCTGGCAGAGTTGAGCTTTTTCTTTCGTCAGCTTTGTGCCAAGGAGATATCTTGGACCGTCGCTCAGGAGTTGGAAAAAGCGGCACTTGTGTTGCTCTGTAAGCTAGAGAAGATCTTTCCACCCGGCTTCTTCTTGCCGATGCAGCATCTGATTGCGCACCTCCCGTCCGAGGCCCATTTGGGGGGGCCGTGCAGGCCTGTTGGTGCTATCCAATCGAGAGATGTCTAAAGAGTCTTTGCAAAAAATGTACAAATAAAGCCAGAATTGAGGCTTCCATTGCAGAGGCATGCCTTCGGGAGGAGGTGGCAAACTTCACAACGCAATACTACAAGCCGAACCGTCCTAGCAATCATAATCCACTCCCTCGTTACAATGCTAGCGAAAATGAATCGACCCTCAGCCTTTTCCAAGGCCAACTCGGCAGCGCAAGTGGATCAACCCCGAAGCTATTGGGAAATGAAGAGTGGCGCAGTATCATGCTATATGTGTTGAATAACCTTACCGAGGTGCAGTCGTTCATCAAGTAAGTTCTCAACGAACTTGTTTCAATACGCCGTCACTATTCTGCATCCAACCTCATTGATTCTCGTTCGGACAGGGAATTTGTTCGTGAATTCTGGCATCAATCAAGGGATCCTACCTGGCATGAACAAGACACCCTTGTTTCGTGGGGTGCGGGAGCGGGGAGGCCTGATTTCATTTTTTAGTTCAAACAAAAGGTAATGTCCAATTTAGCTCATACATTCGATCATCCAAGGTGATCGTACGTTTGATTAATATAATGATCTATCATGCTTCACCTTGCAGGCCCAGACCGGTTCATCCATGAGTGATGAGTTGAAACAGGTTGCAAATGGCTGTGACGTTAGGGTGAAGTCATTTGCCGGCTATGACGTGAACAGATATCGCTTCCACACAACAAGTTACGAGCAGATTCGGCCCAAACAAAAAACCACAAATAGCGGAGTTTGTACACCCGGCACTGATGGCCTCAACTATCATGGTAGAGTTGAGGAAATCTATGAACTCTCATTTCATGGAGACAAACCTCTTAAACCTATCATGTTCAAATGCCACTGGTTTAATCCTCGATCAACGAGACGAACCCCTCATCTTGGGCTAGTCGAGATTCGAGAAGATTCCATCTATCCTGGAAAAGATGTCTACATTGTGGCTCAATAGGCCATGCAGGTGTATTATACTCGATACGCCAACCAAGACAAAGAGGATCTTAAGGGTTGGGCTATTGTGCACCAGGTATCTCCACACGGTAAACTACCTGCCCCAAACGATGATGATTACAACTTCAACGCAAACACATATGATGGACAGTTCTATCAAGAAGATGGGCTACCAGGCACGTTTGAGATAGTCTTACCTGAAGCAATCGAAATGGAAGTAGACAACGAAATGGTTGATGGCGAGGTCGATGGAGATGTGGTGGTAAATGCCAAGGACATAGCAATGCTTGAGCGATTACTTCTAGGCAATGACTACGATGACAACATAGAACCTTCGGATAGTGTTGCCCATTTGCACAATTTTGACAGTGATGATGAGACCTATGATCCCAATCGTGAAGATTATTCCTAGTACATGTAATACTATGTTTTTTTTAATTTGTGTTTTGTTTATATATTTTGAATCTATTTCTAATATATGTACTAATTAGTCTTGTTCATTCTTTGTGATTGCAGGTGATTGAACAAAGATGGCGAGCAGACGTCCACGCCATGACACGCCATCGGTTTATGGGAGAGACCGCCCTCTCCTTCAAGGTGAGGGGTCGTCGTCCGGGGCAGCGTCCGTAGGAGGTGACGAGAGGACGACAAGGGGGCAGCAGTCGTAGGAGGCAGTGGTCTCCTCCCTCGCCACGTGACGAGGTGCTAGAGGAGGAGCATGTGACGGCCATGGCCACATCCTCGTCGGAGGATGAGAGGGGTCAGCAAATGGGCGAGGGAGGCGAGGCGCTGGAGGGCGAGGGAGGCGAGGCGCTCGAGGGTGAGGGAGGCGAGGGGCTCGAGGGTGACGGAGGGGGTACCGCTACCTGGACTCCCTATGAGCGAGGCCCCGTGAGCCTCCCTCCGGTTCCACTTCCTCACAACCGCCCAGTGATTCGGCCTATGGCAAAGAGGTAAGTAACTATAGATGTTATCACAACTACTTCATAAGATATGTTGGAAATCATAAGAGAAACTGATAAATTTTCTTAATCACTTGTGCAGGTCCTGGTTGGTTTTATCAGTTACTCCAGCACACACCCCCGCGAGCATCCTTGGTGTTTTGTGCAGGAAATGGTACCCCGGCATTGTGCAACTGTCCGAAGAGCCGGTGGTGCGGGAGCTGGCCTCCAACTGGGACAGGTACACGCTGGTCACGGATGACACTTACCGCAACAAGCAGGAGCGGGTATTGGCGGAGTTTGGGGTAAGTTTCTCTCGCACAACATTGCTTAATACGTCTCATTCATTGGTTAAATGTTTTATTGAAATAATGAATGGATACATCGGTTTTGTATGCAGAAATTTTTCAAGCCCGAAGAAGGACTTGAGGCCCAGGCGGATCGAACGGCTGTCGTAGCTTGTAGGAAGTACGTCACCGAGATGCACCACCATGGGCACGCCCACATAGACTACTACAGGTCGGTACTTAAGCAGTCCCTCCCCAAGCCTCAGGCAAGACTGATTACGCTGACCCGGGACCAGTACCTTAAGGTAGGCGAATAACATTCATAATGATTCGATTTGATATTAAGTAGGTTCAATTTCATCTTCTTATATGTCAAATACTCGATGACTTGTAGGTGATTCCTTGGTGGTGCCGATAGTATCTCGAGTGCTGGGCCATGATCGTGGACAAGTGGTTATCACAGGAATTTGTTGGCATGCACGAGAGGCTGCGGGAACAGCGTCTGATGAGGCAAGGTCCAACTCACCATCAAGGCAGCCGTAGCCTCCCCGGATACAAACAAGCATACGTAAGTGATTTCTTTCATTTATTTTGATGCTCAATTCTGCTTTATTTCTCACCATCTTCCCGTCTTTCTCGCAGAAGGCTGCGCACCCGGGCGAGGAGGCCTCGGAGTTCTCTGCATGGGCTATGTCCCACATGGGTAGGGCGTCGTCCTCTGTCTCCTTCGACCCGGCTGCCCCGCCCTAGGTGTACTCCGACCCGAACGTATACACTAAAGTCCAAGAGTACACGTCTTCGGTAAGGGAGATCTATGGGGAAGATTACAATGTGCGCACTGAGCCCATTGATGCAGAGACGATCATGAGGCTCGGAGGAGGCAAGAAGCACGGGCGGCTGTGGATTGCAGACGGCGCCATCGACTCCACCACTGTTCCCTCCCTCGACGCTATCCGAGCACGGACACAAGCTCTAGCCAGCCCATACGCTCACGGCATTCTCCAGCACTGCAGCAGGTCCAGGCACTCCATGTAATTCCTGTTTTACTCGTCGTACGTTGATATTTACACACCTAAATTAGATTTGCATTACTGATACATTGGAGTGAAATATTGCAGGCCGAGCTGCAAAAAACAAAAAGGCAAAGTCAAGAGCAGAACGCGGAATTGACCGCACAGCTGCAGGCCTAGCAGGTCGCGTTCGAGGCCGCGTAGAAGCAGATGGCGGAGATGATGGTGATCATGCAAAGTCTTGGGCAAGCATCGGGTGTACCTGTGCAGTTTTCAGCTCCTCCTCCTCCTACTCCTGCAGTTACTCCTGTAAGTATGAAAGTTTACTTTTCACTTGTGTTTTGCATGTATGTCGGCCTTCGTGCTGTTGTGGATGTCGGTGTTCGTGCCGTTGTGGATGTCGGCGTTTGTGCCGTTGTTTCTTGCAGGTTTTGGAAACCTCCCAGTGCAGGGGAGGTGCTGCCAAAATTTTCAATTGAGTCTAATCTTTTTGTATTCCTAGATTACTAGATGCAATCTCTAAGTTCCAAAACTGTTTTCCCAGATTACTCACACATGCAATCTCTGCTCCTTTGTGCAGCCTCCGTCCGCGGGTTCCAATCAATTTGGTAGTGTGTCACCGGGTGATCCCGCCTTTCATTCACCACCGTCTCATAGGCTACCTTGATCAGGACTAGTGCTAGGTGATGTGGTTGGACTTTATTATAATATTTGTGGTTTATGGTTCGAACTTGTGCTTGGATTTCATGAACTTGTCATAATAAACATGTGAATGATGATGAACATGTGACTTGTCGTTGTAATATATTGTGATTTGTGGTTCACAATTATGGTTGTGATATATTGTGAGAAAATGGGTTCTGTGTGATATATATATGTGATGGTTGATATATATATATATATATATATATATATATATATATATATATGTATATATATGAAATGCTTGTGTCGATGGAATGCAAAAAAAAATAATAATAAATTTCTGCCTCTTTGCAGAGGGCAATGACCAAGGCCCTCGGCAAAGAAGGGTCCTTTCACGAGGACCATCCCATTGCCCTCGGCAAAGATTTAAAAATAAATAAATAAAATTTCTGCAACATTTCTTTGTCGAGGGCCATGGTTGGAGGCCCTCGGCAAAGACTTTTTAAAAAAAAAATAAAATTTCTTTGCCGATGGTCTGCGTGGAAGCCCTCGGCAAAGAGTTTTTTTAAAAAAAAAGAATAATTCTTTGCCGAGGGCCGTCCCATTGCCCTCGGCAAAGATTTTTTGGAAATATTCTGCATATTTCTTTGCTGAGGGCCATGCTTGGAGGCCCTTGGCAAAGATTTTTCAAAAAAAAAATTCTTTGCCATGGGCCCCCGGAGACGGCCCTCGGCAAAGACTCCGTCCCAGGCGCCGGCGCCGTGACGGCTGCTTTTCTTTGCCGAGTGCCCGATAAAGGGCCCTCGGCAAAGACCGTCTTCGCCGACTCAAAATTCCCCGAGAGCTCTTTGCCGAGGGCAGCCCTCGGCAAAGCCTTTGCCGAGGGTTAATGTGCCTTTGCCGAGGACCTAAGGCCCTCGGCAAAGAGGCCGTCTCCAGTTGTGTATATAGTATCCACGGAGCTTCCACACCCTCCCATCTACTGCCGCGTGGACACACAGAGGAATCGATGCATGTGCTGATCCGCTTCTTGTCCATGCTTTGGCTCGGCTCCCAAAGTCCCACTTGGCTCCGACGCGGTAAGGGTGGCCTCGATGGTGGCTGAAGTCGCGCATGTGTCAGACTTTGTCCAACGAGGAAGAAAGAGAATGAGAAAAGGAAATAGACTGGAGATTTGCGAAGCGATAGTCTCGCACTTATATCAATGAACACTCTGTCTTGGCTTCACCTCGTGATGCGTGGATTTACTCGTAACATTATTCTTCTACAACTCTCTCACTTCCACATCAGCTAATGATTTAGGATTGCTGCTGAGGACACCCTAAGTTGCTGTGCGCTCGGCTCGAGTTGCTGATGCTACGTCCGTCGCTTTCTCCAACTCTGTAAACCAACACAGCTTCGTTGTCTGTTCTCCTCGACTTGATTCAAGTGGCACTGTGTGCCAGATGTGCAGCCGTGACAGACGCTGTATCAGAGCAAGAAACTAGTCTGACAGGAGGCCGTCTTCCAGATCCAGGTCCTCAACCGAGATAGCAGATTTCACGCGGCAGGACGCAGTCAAGCTCCTCAATGGCGGACACGCTTGTTCTTTCTTGGTTATATCTGCTACCTCATTTTACTGGATTTAATTCTTATATGATCTTGTGATCAAACGTGGCATGTGAACTATGTAGCCAAATACAAAAGACCATATTGAGGAAATTTTGTTTAACACATGTCAGGTACTCAGGTAGTATCAGTGATGCCTTGTATGAAATGTCCACACTGACATGACAGCTTTCACATAAGAATGCACCTTTCATATTGAAAAACAATGAATTATACTTTGTACTGAAGTAACTCACTTTTAAGACAATGAAAAAAATGCAAAATGCAGCAAGAGAATCTTGTCTATATAAAGACATTCAGGATTGAGAACCATCAGGAAGCCACACAATGCCCCAGAGCTGCAGTTTCCGTTTCACTGGAAGGACGTTTATTGATCGAAATCCAGAGACGCACATGCATGTTTAGCTTAATGAAAATTAGTCATATACAAAAACTTAACAAATTCAGAGTCATTTATCAGACCTAAAGCTTGTTTTGCTGCTGAGATTTGGACACAAAATGTGAAATAGTGAACTGTGCGAAATGTATAAGTAAGTTTGTCACACCTTTAGACCTTCACCAAACTTGTTTTAGGTAATCAGTGTTTGAAAAGTTCAAAAAGTAATAAGCGATACCAAATAAGTCATCATGAAATCCCAGATGATGTTAGTATCTGTCACCACGCGCCTACGGCAGCCCCGTAACAGTATGTATTGTAGACTATGTCCGGGATCATAAATTATATGGAACTGCCGATTATTAGTTTACTTCATTTCACTCGTCAGGCAAGAGGATGTTCAACTTTTTCTGTAGATGCATGGATGGCAATTCTAGTGTCCACTCACTACAAGTCAATCGTCCAGCAAGAGGAATGGAGAAAGTAGCAGGACTGAAAGACCATACATGCTCCCTCCTCCTAATGTCCTGATTTTGTGAGATTTGATTTAATTATTGCTAGTTGAATCTTGTCCTTGGTTCCTTGCATTATTATATCTCTAGATGTGTACCATTACAGCTGTCTATAAAAGTGCCTGTACAAGGTCAATAATCCGTATATATCTCTAGAGGTTGCGGCAAGGAGCTGCACACTTGCTGAGAACATTAGTTAGGAAGAGTTACATTATCTGGTAAGAGAGGTCACGTCATAGCCACGAAAGGCAAGCGCATCTTTGCTATATGCATTTAGGCTTGAGCGGCATCAGGATCCCATTACGCCCAACGCGGTACTATGTTTCTACAATATTAATTAACCAAAACACTTTCCACCGTGCTCAGACTTGCTTTCAGAGGTACGTCACTACGGGAGACAGCTTCTTTGTCGAGTGTCCCATACTTTGCTGAGTGTTTTTTATCGGGCGCTCGGCAAAGGGGCTATTTGCTGAGTGCCAGAGAGAAAGCACTTGGCAAACAACTGGCACTCAGCAAAGAGGTGGTTTACCGAGTGCCGAGCACTCGACAAACAATAACGCTCGCCAAAGATCAGGTTTGCCGAGTGTCGGGCACTCAGCAAACCAGAACACTCGGCAAAGGGCCGCCGCCGTTAACGGCCGACAGCCGCCGTTAACCCTTTGCCGAGTGTCTTCTCCTGACACTCGGCAAAACGGTGATTTGCCGAGTGTCGTTTTTTGACACTCGGCAAACCATATTTTTTTTCACTTTTGACCTCTAAACTTTTTCTGCAGTCCTCATACAATACCTGGTATTCCATGTTCCAATGTGGCATATTTCTCGGACTTTTTCTATATTTCTTTAATTTATTTCATTTAATTGAATTTTCTTGGATAATTCAAATTATAACAGCTAGTCATTCGAATAATGAAAAAAATTAATGGAAAAATGATATTCATGTTATTTAGTATAATGTGAGGCCGTATCCAGAAACAGACCACCAATTTCGAACATCTTGATCAGGAAACATGACCACGAACTTGCGGCCGAGTTGTTTTTAAATTCTATAAAAAGCAAACGAAGTCCAAAAATCATGAAACTTATCAAGATGTCATGATATCATATGTGGAGGCTGTGATAAAAATTTAAGAAGGTTTTGTGCAAGTTGTCACGTACAATGCTTGCAAACCGTAGAATCTCCGAAGAAGTTTCATGATTTCGTGAAGAGGCCGACGAGGTGGTAAGCATCGTACGTGACAAACTTACGCGAAACCTCCTCAATTTTTTAATACAGCCTTCACATATGATATCATGACATCTTGACAAGTTTCAAGATTTTCGGTCTTCGTTTGCTTTTTATAGAATTTAAAAGCAACTCGACCGTAAGTTCGTGGTCATGTTTCGTGAACAAGATGTTCGAAATTGGTGGTCTGCTCCTGAATACGGCCTCACATTATACTAAATAATATGAATATCATTTTCTCATTCATTTTTTTATTATTCGAATGACTAGAAGTTATAATTTGAATTATCCAAGAAAATTCAATTAAATGAAATAAATTAAATAAATATAGAAAAAGTCCGAGAAATGTGCCACACTGGAACATGGAGTACCAGATATTGTATGAGGACTACAGAAAAAGTTTGGGGTAAGAAGAAAAAAATAAAAACGGTTTGCCGAGTGTCTGTGTTTGGCACTCGGCAAAGGAGCCTCTTTGCCGAATGCTAGGACGGCTGGCACTCGGCAAAGAATTTAATTTTTTTTAAAAAAACCCCCTCTTTGCTGAGTGCCAGGCCGGGTGGCACTCAACAAAGAATTAAAAAAAATACTTTATCGAGTGCCAGATCGGGGGCACTCGGTAAAGATTTTTTTTAAAAAAACCCCTCTTTGTCGAGTGCCAGGCCAGGTGCACTCGACAGAGAATTAAAAAAATACTTTGCCGAGTGTCAGATCGGGGGCACTCGACAAAGGGGGGATTTAACCCCGCCGGTCCAGCCGGCCCACACACACCGCACACACGCACACACGCACGCAGGCAGCTGACCGCACCAGCACCGCCGCCCGTGCCAGCGCCAGCGCCACCGCCGCCCGCGCCCGCTCCCACGCCGCCCCCGCGCTGCGGCACCAGAGGAGGAGGAGAGGAGGAGAGGAGGAAGGAGGAAGAAGGAGGAAGAGAAGGAGGAGGAAGGAGGAAGAAGGAGGAAGAGAAGGAGGAGGAAGAAGAAGAAGGAGGAGGAGGAGGCGCCCCGACCGCCGTTGCCACGTCCCCGGTGCTTCCCCAGTCGTCGCCTTGTCCACCGGTGCCCTAGCCCCTTCACCACCACCGCCCTACGACGCCCACTAGGTATGCCCTACCGTCATCATCATCATAGTATTACTAGTAGTTGCGGTAGTAGTAGTGGTAGAGTAGCAGTGGTGGTAGTCGTAGGAGTCGTAGAAGTGGTTGTGACATTGTTATATATATGTGGTTGGATATAATCTTGTGCATGTCGGCCATCGTGCTGTTCATATATATGTGCATGTCGGTCATCGTGCCGTTGGTTTTCTTGCAGGTTTTAGAACCTCACCGTGTAGGGGAGGTGCTGCCGAAATTTTGTATTGACAGTTTTATGTTTCTTTTTTGCAGAGAAGAGCCCGTCGGAGCGGAGCCGGAGTACCTCGACGACCCCAATCGCCTTCCTCGCCGCTGCGGGTCTGCCTGCACCGTGTCACATCGCCACTGCACCAACCCGCCATGACCCCGCTAGCCTGACTACACCGCCACCCTAGGTATAACCCCTCTTTCTGCATCATGGTCGTAGATCACGTAACCCAGTTAGGCGTCTCCCGTTCGAAAGAGATACGGTTGGAAATATGTAGATATTTTCATATCTAAAACTGTTTCGAATTGTCCACGTTTTT
This sequence comes from Miscanthus floridulus, assembly GCF_019320115.1. Taxonomy (NCBI): domain Eukaryota; kingdom Viridiplantae; phylum Streptophyta; class Magnoliopsida; order Poales; family Poaceae; genus Miscanthus; species Miscanthus floridulus. The sequence goes on along the minus strand of NC_089583.1, from coordinate 30,790,408 downwards.
TGGACAGCCCGCGAATGCGTAGGTGGGGTTAGTTTCCATGGTCTGCTCTGATCTAAGATAGAGTTTTGGCATCATCTCCCTGTTGTTCTCTAGATACACACTCTCCCTGGCATAACATGTATTTGGAGAACAGCGGGGAGGTGCTACCGAAATTCTGTCTCGGATAGGAGTAGAGCCTGAAAACTAACCTCATCTACGGATCCTCGCATGGGATTTGGACCTATCCTCACCTATTAGATAGTAGGAACGTCTTGTAGATGCAATTAATGTTTATATTACTCGCCGCTATAAATGTTAGAGGATGGAGGACCATGAGTGGATGTACACGGGCCGCGCAAGTCAGGGTCAGGTCACCAATGAATGGATCAACAAGATCGATGCTTTCTTGGAATGGGCATTTGGCGTGGCTGCTAAAGGAGCGAGTAAAATTTGTTGTCCCTGCAGCAAATGTGCAAATAGGAAAAGATAAACGAAGAAGGTCATGGGGGAACATCTTTGGAAGAATGGATTTACGATAGACTATACCCGGTGGGTCTACCATGGTGAAGCCGATCGTATGAGAGAGGAGGTGGTGAGACCACGCGTTGAGGATTATGATGCTGATGCCGGGGTAGTAGACATGTTAAATGACTATCACGAGACACAGTTCGCTGAAGGACATACGGAGGAGGAGCCAGAGGCAACTGCAAAGGCGTTCTACGACATGTTTGCCGCGGCACAAAAAGCCCTTCACGGCCAGACAAAGGTGTCTCAACTGGATGCCATTGGACGCATAATGGCGTTAAAGTCCCAGTATAGCCTGAGTCGAGACACCTTCGATGGTATGTTGAAAGTTATTAGCAGCCTGCATCCGGAGGGTCACCTTCTGCCAAAGAGCATGCACGAGTCACAGAAACTCCTTCATGCACTTAAGATGTCATATGAGTAGATACATGCTTGCTCGAAGGGGTGCGTCCTATTTAGGAAAGAATACGTGGAAGCAAAGTACTGTCCAAAGTGTAAATCCTCTAGGTTCCTGGAGGTAGATTCTGGTGATGGCCAGAAGAGGCAGCTTGACATTGCCAGGATAATCCTATGGCACCTTCCATTCATACCGAGGATCCAATGGCTATACATGACCAAGGAATCCACGAAATAGATGACATGGCACAAAAATGGCAAATGATACAATCCTGATAGGATGGTACATGCATCCAATGGTGAAGCATGGACCCACTTTGATGGCATTCATCATGAGAAAGCTAAAGAGGCTCGTAATGTACGTGTTGCACTGGCAACAGATGGGTTCAATCCTTATGGAATGATGGCTGCCCCATACACATATTGGCCCGTGTTTGTTATCCCCCTCAATCTCCCCCCCCCCGACGTATGCTTTCAACGACAGAACGTATTCTTGTCATTGATAATTCCTGGACACCCGGGGAATAATATGGGTGTGTTCATGGAGCCTATGATTGATGAATTGGTCCATGCTTGGGAGGAAGGGGTATGGACATACGACCGAGCTACAAAGAAAAACTTCAAAATGCATGTTTGGTACCACTACTCCCTGCATGACTTCCATATGCATGTCAAACCAAAAGGCATCTTAAGGGTTGGGATATTGTGCATAGGGTATCGCCACACGGTAAAGTGCTTGTCCCAAACGATGAAGATTACAACTTAGACCCAAACACATATGATGGAGAGTTCTTTCAAGAAGAGGGACTAGAAGGGAGGTTTGAGATAGACTTAACCGAAGTGATCAGAATGGAAGTAGACAATGAAACAGTTATTGAAGAGGACGCTGGAGATGAGGTGCAAAATGTGAAGGAATTACAAATGCTTTAGTGATTACATTTAGACAATGACAATGGCAACATTGCTCATTCAGATAGTGTTGATTATTTTGACATGAATGATAGTGATGATGAGACTTATGATCCAGCTAATCCTGATCATGAAGATTATTTCTAATACATGTAATACTATGTTATTTTGTAATTACGTTTTATTTATTTTGCATCTCTTTCTAAGTACTTCTTGTTTATCTGTGCTTATTGGTTTACTCTTTTTAATTGTAGGTGATTGAACAAAGATGGTGGGCGGTGGGATGGGGAAGCTAGTGTCCTTGTACCGAAGGACAAGGACCGCTGCACCGGGGGAGAGTAAGAGGAGGAGCAGCCATAGGAGGGAGCCGTCGCCTGCCGCCCCATCGCGTGAGGAGGAGGAGGTGCCCCAGGAGGACGCCGAGGAGGTGCAGGAGGATGAGGAGGAGGAGGCGACAACAGGGGGTTCTGCTTCCTCTAGTTCATCAAGCGTCTACTTGCGAGGTCCCGCGAGCCTCCCTTAGCGACCGATACCTCATGAGAGACGCCCGTTGATTCAACCCGAGGTTGAAAAGTAAGTAACTTTAGATGTTATCACTACTTTATATGATATGTTGAAAATTAAAATAGAAACTAATAATTTTTCTTAATCACTTGGGCAGGAACTGGACGATTGTAGCGAGTGGAGGTGCTCACACACGCCAAGTCAATGGCATCCTCGGTCTTCTGTGCAAGGAGCACTTCCCTGGCCTGGTTGAGTTCGCCGGAGTGACGGGGCCGGCCTACTCGTTTGACCACTACGCCGCTGCCCTCGATGCTGCAGATCATGCCCACAAGGTATTTAACAACAAGGCGGAGCGGATGAAGCAAGAGTTGTGGGTAAGTCTTCCTCGCACTACATTGCTCAATACATCGCATTCATTGGACATTCTTGAAATAATGAATGGATACATCATGTTTGTATGCAGGATTTCTTTAGATGCTAGGATGGACATGAGGCTAGGGCGGATACGGTGGCTACCAAATGCTGCAAAAAACTCGTCATGGACATGCATTACGAGGCACGCATCTAGGTCATTGTAACTTACCACGGGACCATCCTTGGAACGAAGGTCACCAAAAGGGACGCAAGAACCATGACGCTGACTCGAGACCAGTACCTACAGGTAAATACAGAACATTAATACTGATTCCTTTTAAGATTAAGTAGGCTTAATTTCATCTTCTAATATGTCGTGTACTTGATGGCCTGTAGATGATTCCTTATTGGTGCGCCACGCATACCTAGTGCTGGGTACAAATGGTGGACAAGTGGTGCTCACACGAGTGGGAGGAGATGCACAACTTGTGTCAGGAGCAGCGTTTGATGATGCCAGTGTAGTACACCATCAAGACAGCCACAGCCTCAGTGGATACGCAGAAACATGGGTACGCGAATTTATTTATTTACTCTAATGCTCAATTCTACATGATTTCTAACCATCTTGCTGTTTTTCTCGTAGTCGGCGTCACATGGTGGCTAGCCTTGCTCCATCTTCAAGGCATTTGCTATGGCCCACAAGGGCAATGCGACGTTCGACGTCGACTACAACCCGGAGGACGGGCCCGAGGCGTACAGCAATGCGACCGTCCACAACCGCCTCAGTGAGTACACATTGATGGCAAGGGAGGTCCATAGGCTAGAGTATGATCCGAGCACCGAGGACCTTGATGGAGAAGTCGTCATGAGGGTGGGAGGAGGCAAGAATCATGGACGGTACTGGATTGGCGATGGCGCAATCGACTCAGCCACTACTCCCAGTCTCTCCCAGATTCAAGCAAGCAACACGAGCATGAGCCTGGCCATACGACCTCAGCAGGACACTTCACACCATCGGGTGGAGGCACTCAAGGTTATTCCTGGTTTATTCGTCGTTCATTGGTTTTTTCATATATTTCCTTTGCATTATTGTAACATTGGGGTGAATATATTGTAGGCCCAGCTAGAACAAGAGAGGAGGATATGGGAGCAGATGCAGGCGAAGATGGAGAGGGTGGAGGCCGAGCAGGAGGCCGAGCAGCGGAGGATGACGGAGATTCTTCAGTACATGCAAAGTCTTAGCGCCGCTACAGGTGTAGTTCCGCCACCTTCGCTATTCGCTCCACCTCCACCTCCACCTCCACACTATTCTACTCCTGTGAGTATAAATGTTTTAGTTTGTATGTTCATGCTTACGGTCAAACCTAGTGGAGTATGAAAGTTTTATTCATGTATGGTATATATTTATCTTGTCTCACACATGTAATATCTTCTCCTTTGTGCAGAATCAATCGGCGGCATCGAACGATCGTCATGCTTCAGCGAATCCTTCACCAAATCAGTCTCATTGGCCATCTTGGTGATGATACTTGTGGTTGTTAATGGTACTTCTATTTGCAATTGTGGTTGTAGATGATGGAGCACTTGGATTACTTGTGAACTTATTTGTGATATATTGTGAGACATGTGACGTTTGTGATATATATGTGATGTTTGTGATATATATGTGATGTTTGTGATATATATGTGGTGTTGGTGATATATATGTGATGTTGGTGATGTTTGTTATATATATCTTTGGGATGGGATGTAAAAAACAAATAAAAAGAGGCTGTTTTGAGTCACTTTGCCGAGTGCAATAGCCATGACACTCGGCAAAGTGACTACCTGGGAAAATGCTTTGCCGAGTGCAAAGGCCATTGCACTCGGCAAACATCATAGATTTGCCGAGTGCCATGGGCCAGACACTCGGCAAAGGTCGCCTGTTTGCCGAGTGTCAAATAGGCTACCTTTGTCAAGTGTCTTGCCGGTGGCACTCGGCACAGTGGCCACCTTTGCCGAGTGTCTGAGTCAACGGCGCTCAGCAAAGCGGCGACCTTTGCCGAGTGCTTGACCTTGATATTCGGCAAAGCCACCGTCACGGTGGCGCTCGCCGTCACGGTGACTTTTCTTTGCCGAGTGTCAGATTAGCACTCGGCAAACGCTTTGCTGAGTGCCCGATAAAGTGCACTCGGCAAAGAGGCCTTTGCCGATAAACTGTTTACCGAACGCCATTTACCGAGTGTAACACTCGGCAAAGGCTTTGCCGAGTGTATATCGGCCTTTGCCGAGTGCCTGAGGTATACCTGTTTGTTTAGAAAATTTTGTGGGTATACAGTATCCATGGAGCTTCCACACCATCCCATCTACTGCCTGAGGTATACCTGTTTGTTTAGAAAATTTTGTGGGTCTACAGTATCCACGGAGCTTCCACACCCTCCCATCTACTGCCGCGTGGGCACACAGAGGAACCAATGCATGTGCTGATCCGCTTCTTGTCCATTCTTTGGCTCAGCTCCCAAAGTCCCACTTGGCTCCGACGCGGTAAGGGTGGCCTCGATGGTGGCTGAAGTCGCGCATGTGTCAGACTTTGTCCAATGAGGAAGAAAGAGAATGAGAAAAGTGATAGTCTCGCATTTATATCAATGAACACTCTGTCTTGGCTTCACCTCGTGATTCGTGGCTTTACTCGTAACATTATTCTTCTAGTGTCTCTCACTTCCACATCAGCTGATGATTTAGGATTGCTGTTGAGGACACCCTAAGGTGCTGTGCGCTCAGCTCGAGTTGCTGATGCTACGTCCGTCGCTTTCTCCAACTCTGTCAACCAACACAGCTTCCTTGTCTGTTCTCCTCGACTTGATTCAAGTGGCAATGTGTGCCAGATTTGCAGCCATGACAGACGCTGTATCAGAGCAAGAAACTAGTCTGACAGGAGGCCGTCTTCGAGATCCAGGTCCTCAACCGAGATAGCAGATTTCACGCGGCAGGACACTGTGAAGCTCCTCAGTGGCGGACACGCTTGTTCTTTCTTGGTTATATCTGCTACCTCATTTTACTTGATTTAATTCTTATATGATCTTGTGATCAAACGTGGCATGCGAACTATGTAGCCAAATACAAAAGACCATATTGAGGAAAATTTGTTTAACACATGTCAGGTACTCAGGTAGTATGAGTGACGCCTTGTATGAAATGTCCACACTGACATGACAGCTTTCACATAAGAATGCACCTTTCATATTGAAAAACAATGAATTATACTTTGTACTGAAGTAACTCACTTTTAAGACAATGAAAAAAATGCAAAATGCAGCAAGAGAATCTTGTCTATATAAAGACATTCAGGATTGAGAAGCATCAGGAAGCCGCACAATGCCCCACAGCTGCAGTTTCCGTTTCACTGGAAGGACGTTTATTGATCGATATCCAGAGACGCACATGCATGTTTAGCTTAATGAAAATTAGTCATATATAAAAACTTAACAAATTCAGAGTCATTTATCAGACCTAAAGTTTGTCACACCTTTAGACCTTCACCAAGCTTGTTTTAGGTAATCAGTGTTTGAAAAGTTCAAAAAGTTATTAGCGATACCAAATAAGTCATCATGAAATCCAAGATGATGTTAGTATCTGTCACCACGCGCCTACGGCAGCCCCGTAACAGTATGTATTGTAGACTATGTCAGGTATCATAAATTATATGGAACTGCCTATGATTAGTTTACTTCATTTCACTCATCAGGCAAGAGGATGTTCAACTTTTTCTGTAGATGCATGGATGGCAATTCTAGTGTCCACTTACTACAAGTCAATCGTCCAGCAAGAGGAATGGAGAAAGTAGAAGACTGAAAGACCATACATGCTCCCTCCTCCTAATGTCCTGATTTTGTGAGATTTGATTTAATTATTGGTAGTTGAATCTTGTCCTTGGTTCCTTGCATTATTATATCTCTAGATGTGTACCATTACAGCTGTCTATAAAAATGCCTGTACAAGGTCAATAATCCGTATATATCTCTAGAGGTTGCAGCAAGGAGCTGCACACTTGGTGAGAACATTAGTTAGGACGAGTTACATTATCTGGTAAGAGAGGTCACATGATAGCCACGAAAGGCAAGGGCATCTTTGCTATAAGCATTTAGGCTTGAGCGGCATCAGGAACCCATGACGCCCGGGGCGGTAGTATACTTGTACTATATTAACCAAAACACTTTCCACCGCGTGGAGACCTCCTTTCACATGTACCTGTTTGTTTAGAAATTTTTGTGCGTAGAGTATCCACAGAGCGTCCCGTACAGACACCTTCTCATCTACTGCCGGTTGGACACATAGAGGAATCGACGCATGTGCTCGTCCGCATCTCATACATGCTTTGGCTCGGCTCCCAAAGTCCCACTCGTTTCCGATGTGATACGGTGCTGTGTGCTCGGCTCCAGTCGCCCATGCCACGTCCGCCGCTTTCTCCAACTCTTTCAACCAATGCTGCTTCGTTCTCTGTTCTCCACATCTTGATTCAGGTGGCAGCATGTGGCGGATGGGTGGTCGTGAGGGATGCTGTAGCAGAGCAAGAAACTAATACAAAAGGAGGCCCTCTTGGAGATCCAGGTCATCAAGAGAGAGTGGATTTCGCGCGGCAGTATGCGGTCAGACTTGGGTTTTCTTGATTATCTGTTACCCTTAGGAATAGTTTCATTTGAGTACCCGGACGCCGACTAGTTGATCTGCCCATCTAGGTGAGGCTTTTCCCCTAATTCTTGATCATTTGGCCATCCAAAGTTTGAGGACAAGCTTTAATGTTGGTTAATTGGTCACGCAAGATTGGTACAAAAAGTTGTTAAAAGGCTTGTCTCAGTAATTGCTCTATACTGTACTTGCTTGAGTTTGAAATGATTACATGACCCCTATATTTATAGTTCCTATTAGAGTTGTATTCCAAGCTAAATAGAGCAGTAGTCCGTATAGATTTGGTATTCTCCTTTCCTAGCAAACCAACCTTATTTCCTAATCAACCTTATTTTATTTTCCGGCAGCCACACCTCCTGGCAGGTGCGGCCCCCTTGCCGCGCGCGTGAAGAGGCCAAGGCTGGCCCGGGCCCAGCGTTGGGCCTCACTTGGCCCACTTGGCGTGATGTGGGGGCCCATATTTATGCGGGTGACACGCTTTAGGATGCCTCGTCTCTGTAAATGATTTAAAAAAACTAGGTGGTTTCTTGAAGGCCGACAACCAGGCGGTCGCTAGATGTGCTGCCTCTATTAATCAGAGAGGTTGTGTTCTAAAATCCCTTTTTGGTACTGTTAGTCATAAAGTCATCAACTCATCAATGATGTACAATGGACTCCTACAACCTTCTAGGCCTCATGAGCATGTCTTGCGGATCCGGGCCGTAGTTCAATGCATCAAAATGTATAAAAATGATAATGCATAACTTGTGTGTATGTATGCGTAGTACATTTTTCTGCAAAAGGGAATACATTCATGCTCATTGCTTGGGATGCTGATTACCTAAACCACTTGTTATGCAAATATACGCCATATGCCCAAATACAAGGAGCTCATACATGTCATGACTCATACACTTGATAATTAAAGTCAATCTTGCATTTATCAATGCATGTATCATTAACGTAGATTTTTTGGGCCACAATTATCCATGGACAAAATAATATTATGGGCCTATAATTATCTATGGAAGACTTTTATTCTATCAATCTGGACATCACTAAATGTATGGGCTCGATTTATACGAGTGCCCAATGGGTCGAGGAAATATTTATATTGATGGTAGGGCTTCAAATATTAGAGCCTCTTATAAAATCCTTGTGTGGTCAGTTCCACTCAAATATTTTATTTCGTCTAACTAATATAGTGACGTAGCTTAATTGGCATTATATAAAATGTGCCAAAATTTTATCGCACAAACATCCCTTGAGTTAGAAATGGTTGGACAATGGTAACAAGTAAGCGTATATTTTTTTGCAACTTAAAATAATCATTGATTTACAGAGCATTTTGGGAAACCACCAGAGATGCTCAAAAGGTTAAGATGTTCGTGCGTGCAGGAGTGTGTAGCTTGGAGAGGCCGGCTTATTATATATTTTTGTGTTACAAACAGCCATCATAAGTGGGAAGCATTTTAAGAAGCAAAGAGTGGAATTAAAGCGCATGCATATGGGCAACGCGGATCCTGATTGGCGTCAGCAGCGGAGTATGCACTATGCAGTGGTTGCACTACTGAAGCTTTTGCGTGATAGCCTTCCAATATGAAATTCTGTTGGGTGTAGAGCTTTTGCGTGATGAGCTCGCGGATACCTTCCAATGCCTCTTGCTAACATTTTAGGCAGAGGTTACAGCAAAAGGCAAGTAGTGTTTGGTTCCCCGATATCTCTCATTTCCATCATCAGCGCTCCTGGCGTTATTTCCATTTCACATACTCAAGATAGAGCTGGAGTTCGCTAAGAGAAAATTATAAAAGGATACCTTGGTATATATTAAGAAAAAAATCATGACATATTGTTACTTTTATTGTTCCAAAGAATTGTTGCATATTTATTTCCAGTAGGCGATGCATTATATGCATGCATTCAATAGTAATCCATATATTGAAGAATAAGATCGTGATTCTTTCCTATCATCTTCTGCTTTCACTACTACAAGCAACCTTTCTATTGGTGGCTAGAAACCATTTGCAGATGCAGTTCCTTCAGCCGCCTTTACCTGTGTGTCTCTAGTAACCTAGCCACGTCTAGAAAGCAGTTTCTAGAATTTGTAAATTGGGCAAAAAATTAGCAAAAAAAAAATGTATTAACCTGGGGGAGAGCCACCAGCCAACACCCTGCAGTTGCAAGTCAAAAGTGATGCGACTTTTAGCACGAAAAACACGAGCTTGTGACCGCAGGGAATCAACCCCATGATCTTAGGCCTCAAGTGTTGCTTGCTTACCACTTTGTCTCAATGTCAATTATGACTAAGTGGCTGATACAATTCTTTTGTATTTATTTTATTGAATATCGTAATATAAATTTGAATCTCTAAACAAATTCAAATGAAAAAAATTGAACTCGAAATTTTTAAATCCCTTCAAGGTCCACAAGTTCGATTGAGGTCATTTCTCCGAGGCCATTTGAAAAATAAAAAAATAAATTTCAAAATCATTAATTTTAAAACAGAATTTCTAAGGTCATTATTGGAATGGTAAATCAATAAAACTGCATAAGTTATCAAAAACATTACTACTACACATGAGATAACATAAAAAGACACCTGTCTGCCAACAAGGACTCCTAGCAGAGTTACAAGGACAAGCGAAACCAAGAAACTAGAGAGAACGATGTCTTTGTTTTTAATTCCAAAGTTAACTGCATCAACAACCGCCTCTAGGGATGCCTCGAGGGGCCTCTGATAAACGGTGCGCCTCTAAAATTAGATTTTGCACCACTAAAAATGATCTCCATTTTAAGCGACCCTTGATAAGACCAGGCTCCAGTAGAAATCATATTTGTAGATGCGGCTCTTGTTTTGACAACCTGTACAAAAACCGTAGCAGTGCAGTGTGCAACCAAATTATTTCAGGCCCATTTGGTATAGCTTTACTTCACTATTGTAGCATGGATGACTCAATAAGACCTGAACATGCTGTAAGAGCTGTGTGATATGGAACGTCAGAGACACAGACACGTTGTAAAAGAATGAACCTCATCTCTGATGGAAGGATCGGATATCATAGACATGCATAAAGGTAAACCATCTCCCATATCTAAAATGTGAGACCGGTGCCTTAACTACCATGTCCCTGATTGAATGCATCAGAGACTGTATCTATCTATACCACTACTACACAATAGCACTTCACTGCCGGTTCAAAACACCCCATCACTGTTGGATTTTGAACCGACACAACCATACCGGCAGTGATGAGGGTCAACTATCACTGTCGGTTCCTACGAACCGGCAGTGTTCTTCAACTTCACTGCCAGTTCTTTACACAACCCGGCAGAGTTCAGTTCCACCAACACTGCCAGTTCATGAGACCACCCGGCAGTGTAACCTTTGTCGGTTTGTGTTTTAACCGGCAGTGTTGTCGTAGCCAGCACTGCCGGTTTGTGAAAAGAACTGGCAGTGATGGCTAAGCCAACGTTGCCGGATTGTGGCTCAAGCTGGCAGTGCCATCTTGGCCATCACTGCCGGTTTGTTGCTAACCGGCAGTGATGGACCGTTCGTATTTTATTGTTTTATAATTTATTTTAATTTATATTTTTTCGTGGAATCGGGTTTCGCTTTATATACGCTATGTAGACGACAGATTCATCAATATTAAATATTACAAATGTTACGGTTATAGTTCAAATATTCTTATCAAGATCTCGATCCCTCAAAATAAAAAAGAGATTATTCGATAAGATGAAGCATGCTTCTCGGACTTCTTATAATAATCTAGCGAGCCACTCTGGGCCATACTGGTCCTTGAACTTCACGGATTGTGCAATGGAAAATACTCCATCCTTTTCTAATATCTCGGCTAAGATAAATTTTGCCAGCTCCGATTGCAGTGGGATGATCTCCATGTCTAACAGCCTTTCGTGGTTATATTTCTTATGCCGTCGTTCAAAAAAGATGATATCCAAAGAGGAATCAGTAAATCATTTTGTTGAATTATTAACAGACATAAATGAAATGGGGATTATACACACCAACTTATCTGCTTCTTCCGATTCCCTCCGATGTAGGGAAGCATTGCCCACATTACATAAAACCCGCATTCATTGTTTCCCGCCGGCTGTTTTAGGTACTTCCCTTCCATTTTGACAACCTTGAATGGGACCTGCGTCCCTCCGATATGTCTTTTTTGGACACCGTGCAACATGAAAAGGAGAAACATTAGAAATCGGGATGTGTGATTAGAAAATAATATGTTATTAGGATCGCTTACTAATTCAGCACGGCCACCAGTGCATCCAGTTGATGAAATAGTTTTTTTTCGAGTCCCATACTTCGATTAAATTTTTAGCAAGATTGATACAAATGAAGACGAAATGGTTGCTGCAATCACAGAATCATAATTATCGAATAATCTTAATGAAAAAATAAGCATAAAATTAAAAGCCGAGAACACATACTCGCAGTTGTAGGCTAGAAGTATGTGGGTTTTATTCTTCATCTTGAATTCATCGAAAACAACAATCAATCTCTCTTTCAGGTCTTCCACATCACATCCATGGAGGCCAAAACATGTCTTCTCATTGACTCGTAAGGGGTCCAAGAAGCCTATGTTATCCCATTTGCTTTTTAGTATGCATAATTTTGCTATACACCTACATAAAATCATGGGAAGAGCTATACACCTACATAACAATTTGTGTCTCGAAAGAGTAGTTAATTGTAATATCGTGTGTGTAGGGTACTTATAAAGTCCACAGCGTCAAAATTTGTGAATCGAGAGAGCGTTTGGAATAAGCACTCCCACTTGACATTGAACTTCTCTTCTTCAGGATAATGAAAAACATGTGGCGAACAGATAATAACCTCAAAACCAAAGTTCTCCATCTCTGTTGCTTGAACCAAAAGATTGCCCCTTTCATACTTCATTGCCGGTGTTCCCATCCCTTGTACATCATAATAGATTTTCGCGGCCTCTTCCATGGTTAATTCAGGGTTGTCTTCGACGTAGTTCTGTATCTTCCTTAAATCTTCATTGTGTATTTCATCAGCTCTTATTGTAGCGTACTAATTCTGTGTTTGCCTTTCGAATTCGGACTTCAACAAACACAGAGGCAGTGAGGCACAGAGATTGAAGAAACTAACACAATCTTCCTTTGAGATGTGTGCTGTAAATTTTTCTTCAATCAAGTTTGTAATGTTGCCACTGAATGGCCTTTTTCTGTTTTGTTGGTCCACTTTGGGAGCATTAGCGACCGAATCCAAGAACCTTTTCTGCGACTGCGAGGATGCCTTTGATCTTGTTTTGGGCTGAGGTGGAGGAGGAGGAGGATGACGACGAGAATTGTGTTTTCCTAGGGCTAATGAAGATGGACGAGGAGGAGGAGTCTTCTCTTTTCTCGGGGCTGATGAAGATGGAGTCAGATGAGGAGGAATAGAAGGAGACCTTTGTCTTCTCGGGGGTGATGGCAAGGGATGAGGAGGGGTGTGATCTCTGTTGGGAGATGGTGAGTGATCATCATGGGTGGGTGAAGACTCGCAGTCGTCCTCATCATTAGAGGACAATTGGTGGTCAAGCTTAATGAAGCGCTTGCGCTAGGCCACTTGAGAGCTCTTGTTATGACCAAGTTTTGGCCTGTCTTTCGCTGCGGAGTACTCAATGTGTATCTTATTTCTTATCAAGTATTCTATCAATGGTGACGCAAGTGTACCCCTATGGAATTGGGCAGCCATTAATGGTCCCGTCTCCTGCAGGCTAGGCCTGGCCGAGCGCCACCTGGTCCTTTGTCCATTCCTGATGGATGTACAACTTGACATGGATGGGTTCGGTGATGCCGTTCATCGGATGAGGCACATTCGCATCTTCTTCATCGAGTGGGGTCGATCCGCAGCTGCTACGCCCTCTAAACTATGGGCTAAAGGTAGTAGGAGTAGGGTTTTATGGTACTCCTGACCCCTTAGATAGCAAAATTTGCTGGACTCGTGCTTCAACAGTCGCCTCAATCCATGCATCCATTCTGTCTTCCATCTCTTTTAGTCACCTCAAACACTTTGCCTCCTGATCTGCTCTACCCCTCGAGCGGCTCCGATAAGTGTGAGATTCTTCGAGGAATGCTAGTTTCCAAGGAACAACACCGGTTCCTCTAGTGCGACTAGGGTTCTCCTTAGTTCCGAGTGCTTGGGTGAGCACATCTTTCTCCCTATTAGAAGTGCGAGTCCCTTGCCTCACCTCCTTAGTTACCTAGGAGATCCTCTAGATGAGTTCGCTCATGGGTGGATTTGTGGAGCTAAAGCTCCAGTCCTCGGCATGGCGTACATTCCTCCCCATACAGTATAATACCGATCTTGGCTCCCAATGGGTGGTCTCAACCTGAACGCCTTCCTCAGTAAGGCGATCCATCTTTTCAAGTTCTGCTTCAAATTCTGGCATCTTTTTGCGTAGCCACGAGAGCCGAGATGATGAGGATTCTTCGCTTTCTATGAGTTCTCCTTATTCTTCCTGCTCAGTTCTAAGTACTCCTTGGATAACCTATATTCCTTGAAATCTTGCCAGAAGTCCTTCTACTTGCTAAACTATCCACCATCAAAATCTGGCTCTTTATTTTGGAGGATAAAATTCTTGTACAATGTCCCCTTGAAATTCTTGAAGCATGTCCCCATGATTTCTTTTGCTTTTTTCTTGACTACCTCCTTATCATACTCTATTGGGAAAGTGAAATACTCTGGGATCTTAATATCCCATATGTAATCCTTCTCACTTTCGAGAACCCTCCATGGGTCATTACCTTTCCCAATCCACTTCCTGTACCTAATCGGGATGAAGTCCCTTACAAGTAACCCGAGGATAGTCTTGTATTTGGTCAAAGCTATAGGTGGTGAGAGTGGATCCCCGAATTCATTGAACTCAGTGATGTACGAGTGTGCATTCCTACCAATAGGAATCTTTGACATGCCTCGCTTGGATCTAGCCTTCCTGCTACCTGAACCCTCTAGCTCCTCGGCCGGCGGAGTCTCTTGCTAGAGACACCAAGAAAGCTATGACCCTCTCAATTGATTAGCGTGTGTGGCTACATAGTCACATGATACCAAAGTTACCTAGCCATCTTGGTAATTTTGTCCTAGCTCGAGCGGGCTGGACAAGGTCCATGGCTGCTCATTCTCACCATCCTGATTGACACCGTCACCGTTTGTTGGATCATGCGGCTCTCCCGTCCCAGCGATATCAGTCGCTTCTTGTTGCCGATCTGATCTTCGGTGATGGGGTAACAGGTGACGATGAGTCATGGCTATGACACGATCCTAGTTAGTTTTGGCTACAGATAACTACTAATAGCATATGTTCATATTATATATATATAATATGTTTAGTGCAAAGTCTAATAATAAGTCCACATACAACAAAGTCTAATAATAGCATATGTTCACCTAGAACAAATTCATTGTTTGATTGACCACATACAACAAAGTCCACATACTGTTCTACCAAACTATGCCTGCATCAACTTCCAAATAAGAAAAGCAATGACCATAGCCATAAATAAAAGCATGACATCTTTCCAAAACCAAGGAGCAATTCTCCTAATCTTCACATCTCCGGCAGGTGGCTTCTCTTCAATCTCCAGTGCCGGCGGATGGCCATGGCTTGCATTCATTGGACCATAGTAGGCCGGTTGCCCATGGTTTGCAAGGTAGGTTGGATGACTATAGTAGGCCCTCAAAGCTTCATCTTCTGTGTTGTATTTTTTGTGCAAATTACCAGGGTAGCAATTGACTTGAGCATAGCAATCTTCCTAGGTTCGATAAATCCTAGGCACGTGACCAACATGCACTACATACCATATCATGGTTGCCTATACATTTAAGTAAACTAGGTTGTCATTCAAACATGATGTATCAGAATATTAAGTTCACATACAGCTAATGAACAAATATTATCTAGATAAAGAGGCATGGAGCAAGCTACATTGTGAGAGGAGGTACTTGCAGCATCTAACAAATTAAATTGTTCTTCATGATTTTAGCATGAAAAAGCTTGTCCAACACCGGTTGAGATGGTTTGGACATGTCCAACAAAGACCTCTAGAGGCACCGGTGCATAGTGGAATCCTAAGCCAGGATAGTAATGTGAAGAGAGACAGAGGAAGACCGAAGTTGACTTGGGTAGAGGCAATAAAAGGAGACTTGAAAGGATAGAATATACCCAAAGTCTTAGCCTTAGATAGGAGTTCTTGGAAAACAGCTAGTCACGTGTCTAGACCTTGGTTGCTTCTGCTGGGTTTCAACTCTAGCCTACCCCAACTTCTTTGGGACTTAAAGGCTTTGTTGTTGTTATTGTTGTTGTTGTAACAAAGACCTTCTCGTCTAAAAAGTTAAAACAATTATTTAAAATGCCAACATTCAACACAGAACCAAAATTATATAGGAACCATGGAGTGGACCAACATCTAGTTAAGCTCATTCTAATTGCAAGCCTTTATAGGCTGTATAATAATGCACAATACCAAAATTATATAGGAACCATGGAGTGGACCATGCTACAATAGTTCCAGCAAATATCACACTAAAAGTGAAGTTACCAAATACCAAGCACATACCACTCAACATGGCCAATTTAAACAGTTGCTTCCTAAAGGCTAGATCATGCCATCAAGTTATGTTGCCAAGCAAAAACCGGCACTCTTAAACATTGCAATACCACAATAAGAACGACGTTTATGTGCAGAGTAATTGTGCCATCTTATTGAACCCTCATATCTGAATGATAAATTATACAACATGATTATAAGTATATGACAGTCAATGTACAAAGTTTAACCACATTAGGTACTTTTGCTAGTACTCCTGCAATGGATTGGCCTAACGTTTTTCCCCCGCTAAGTAACTGCAGTTCTTCTCATAAGTTAGCTCTCAAAAAAATTTAATACTTGCAAAGCAGGCATAAAGGTATTGACAAGCTTCCAGATAATTTTATACAGGATTGACATTCACATACTTTACAGGACTTTCTAAGCATTTTTTGGCCCCTATCATTCTAAACTCAAACTTTTCTAATGCATCCGAATTTACTTGAACTACAAACAGGTTACGGTCGCTACACCACTACCTATAGCTATAGTTCTCGTTTAGTAGCTCATTACTAACAAACTGAACATAGCTAACAAAAAATAGCAATGAGAGTGACATTACCAAAATTAGGATGATATACACTGAGGTCAGCGGTACAGATAAATAGATCACACCGGCATGCTCAGTTCGACACTAGTAAACCATGATACTATCATTTTGCCGTGGAAACCTCCCAATGCCCACCCCTAAAGTCCCATTGGCCCTAACACGCCAAATGCCACAGGGATCACGAGTCAATGCAGGAGAGGACCTACCAAATCCTGGCCGTCGTCGCCATGCAATCACCGTGGGGCATTTCATCAAACACATAGCAGGCACTGAGCCACGCACTCACCGTGGGGGGTGGGAAAGTAGCTGTCCGCGCACCCCTAAAGGCCTCGGCGGTGGGAGTGCAGGCGTGGAGGAGGAGGGGCACGGCCGGCGTCATGGACGAGGAATGAGGGCATGGACGGCATGGTGCTCCGGTGTGGGGTGGTGGACGACGTCGCGGGCACTGGCACAGGACTAACGGGGATGCATCGAGGGGACGCACGCTCGTCGGCGTCAAAGAAGAGGAGCGTGGGGCTAGGAACGGCGGCGCGGGGGACAGTGGATGGGTACGCGGGGAACGTTGGTGCCCATCAGCGTGGGGTGGTGCTCCGGTGGCACGGGGGGAGGGGTTGGCATGGGGTTGAAATGACTTTGGAAAATTTCAACCCTCGCCTTGCTTTTAGCCCAATGGTTCATCACTGCCGGTTGTAAATTCTAAACCGACAGTGATGAGAAAACATCAATGCTGGGCCATTCTTGGAACCGGCAATGATGGGGGTTTAGCGCTTATCGGTTAAGTAGCATATCTTTTCCCTTTCTTTCGAAATCCTCTGACTGGCTTAACAGTTAAGATCATGTAATATAGCCCCCGAGACCTATGTTCAAGTCCTAGGTGGCCCAAATTTTTTGGTTTAATTTTATAGAATATTAAATGACTTTGGAAAAATTCACCCCGCGCCTTGCTTTTATCCCAATGGTTCATCACTACTGGTTGTAAGTTATAAACCGACAGTGATGATGCAACATCACTGTCGGGCCATTCCTGGAACCGGCAGTGATGGCGGTGTAGCGGTTACCAGTTAAGTAGCATATATTTTCCCTTTCTTTTGAAATCCTTCGACTGGCTTAACGGTGAAGACCACGCAATATAGCCCCCGAGACCCGTGTTCGAGTCCCAGGCGGCCCAAATTTTTTGGTTTAATTTTATAATTTATTAAGTGCTCTAAAAGGTCAAAAAGAAAAAAGAAAATTAGCCTTGACACACATCCTATACTAGCGCAGCGGTTAAGACTCAGAACTCTGCTCCCCGAGACCCGAGCTCGAACCTGAGGGTTGGCACATTTTTTTAAATTTTTTTTTATAAATCACTGCCAGTTTTCAAAACAAAACCAGCATCACTATCGGTTTTGTCTCATCACTGCCGGTTTTTTGAAACCGAAAGTGATGTTTATATATATATAAAAATTCCTTATATATACTGAATAAATAGAAGCATGTGTATTCCAATGTTGAAATGGCTTAAATTTTTTTGCAAGCATGTACACCCAAATTAAGACCCCACATAGGATCTTAGGTTTTTCTGATTAGTTTTTTATTTATTATATTTTTCTGTGTGCTGAACGAGACAAAAGAGGGTGAATTTCATCTTGGACCCAATAGATTTTTTCATCGACCTCCACAAAATTCTTATCCATAGGGCACATGAGAGTATGTGTAAAAGTTTAGCACCATTCCAGATTTTTTCATGGGTAGACTCCATTCAACCAATAATTAATCAGTGATGTCGCGTGGAAATTCAATTAAACCTCATAAAGTAGCAAACCACCTTCGAAAAATCCCATACAAGGTGTTTCCTTTACCCATGGCATGTGCAAGCCTAAGAAAAAGTTTGAGACCAATATGACATCGGAATGCATATGAACCACAGAAACCTTGATAATCAATGTGTATAGTCATGGTTCGATGAAAGGGCTCATGTACCTCTGTGAAGCATGTATACTCTGCCTATGTCAAAATGGTGTGAAATTTTTTTTGGCAAGCATGTATACCCAAATTAAGGCCCCAAACAAGATCTTAGGTTTTTCTGATCATTTTTTTATTAATATATTTTTCTCTGTGCTGAATGAGACAAAAGAGGGTGAATTACATCTTGGACCCAATAGATTTTTTTATAGACCTCCACAAAATTCTTATCCCTAGGGCACATTAGAGCCTATGTAAAATTTTGGCACCATTCAGGATCTTTTCATTGGTAGACTCAGTTCAACCTATAATTAATCATTGTCGTCACGTAGAAATTCAATTAAACCTTAGAAAGTAGCAAACCATCTGCGGAAAATCCCAAACTAGGTGTTTCCTTCACCTGTGGCATGTGCAAGCCTAAGAAAAAGTTTGAGACCAATACGACACCGAAATACATATGAACCACATAAACCTTGATAACCTATGTGTATAGTCATGGTTAGATGAAAGGGCTCATGTACCTTTGTGAAGCATGTATACTCCTCCTATGTCGAAATCATGTGAAATTTTTTTTGGCAAGCATGTATACCCAAATTAATGCCCCAAACAAGATCTTAGGTTTTTATGATCATTTTTTATTAATATATTTTTCTCTGTGCTGAATGAGACAAAAGAGGGTGAATTACATCTTGGACCCAATAGATTTTTTCATCGACCTCCATAAAATTCTTATCCCTAGGGCA
Organism: Miscanthus floridulus; assembly: GCF_019320115.1. Taxonomy (NCBI): domain Eukaryota; kingdom Viridiplantae; phylum Streptophyta; class Magnoliopsida; order Poales; family Poaceae; genus Miscanthus; species Miscanthus floridulus. The sequence continues at coordinate 30,771,244 of NC_089583.1, read as the reverse complement.
CATTAGAGCCTGTGTAAAAGTTTGGCACTATTCTAGATCTTTTCGTGGGTAGACTTAGTTCAACCTATAATTAATCGGTGTCATCGCGCGGAAATTCAATTAAACCTCAGAAAGTAGCAAACCATCTCCGGAAAATCCCAAACTTGGTGTTTCCTTCACCTGTGTCACATACAAGCCTGAGAATAATTTTGAGACCAATGCAACACCAAAATGTATATTTCTAGTTGCCCAACAAATATTACACGAATTACATGCATGACAATAATTAAATACACAAGCCGTACAAAATTAAAATTAGAACCCAATTAAACTACAACCTTGCAAACCTAGCAAAATAAACATAATTACTATCGGAATCACTGCCGGGATCGATCAGGCCATGCACACTAACATGTCTCTATAGCCATATATGGTAATTGATGTCACGGATTATGTATCCACTTATATCGATGAAGGTCAATGCTCGTATGGGTGCACTCTCGTGCCTCACAATACCGAAAGAATGGTCGGCCATAGATGTAACCTACTAAATGACCACTGCCCCTGTTAGTAATCCTTATGTAGTACTGGTGTCCTTCTATAGTGAGCTTGCCGAGATTTCCATTGTAGAAGTCTCAATCGTACCCGAGCTGCTCCATAGCTTGGTCTAGAACGGCCCACAAGCCACATACAGTATAGGTAAGGTCCTGGAGCGCAATCTGCATGCGGAGAAAAAGAAAAAAAAATTAGAGAATGTTATTACAATAAACAACAAATAACCATAACTCAGGTATAAGCGACCATTTTACCACATCCGCACGGTTGTAACTAGCAAACCATTTGCTTGCTTGCGAGAAGGGGATATCACCAGCATTGAAAGCAAGTGCCTTGAAGTGCGAGAAATCAGGCACATCATAGCAAACACGTTGAAGTGACTCTAAACAGAAGCGCACGGCATTGAATTGAGCGCTTATCACGTCTAGGCTCTGTCTTCCCATCTAGTGGATATGGTTCTGATGATTTGCACCCCTCAAAGGGATGGAAAAACTAAGTTCACATGTCCATAGCCAACCACTTGCATTAGATGTCGTGTTCTCGATGATGTCCATGATAAAGAACCAGCTAAGTGTTGTTCGCAGCCAATCTATTATGGATATAGTCTGCGACATATATGTATGCAACAATGATATTAAACTAATTACACTTATTTGTTAGCATAAAAAAACAAAAGATGTTGGAAAATATTTCATACAATAGCTGCACAGGGAATCATGGAATGGCCACATTAGGAGCGAATGGCTTATCACCAGGGTGAAAACCTAGTTCTTGTGGTGGGGGAGGTCCGTTGTTCATACCACCTGATCGATAAAATGCAAAAAAATATGAACATAAAATATATGCACAAAAATTCTTCCAAGTAAAATGTGGCAACATAATTAAATATAGATCGAATGCAAGGAATAAGAATATATATAAATGTAGAATGCAAAGAAACATGAATATAAATATAGATCAAATGAATATAGATAGAATATTGGAGAAGACAACATATCAATACCAATGAAAAATGCAGGAGCCATGATCAAATCACGTAGAGATAGAGTGGATTTCTTGAGAAGTGAGAGTGAAACGTGAGAAATGAGACTGTGAGAGTTCATGGGTGGGTGTGATCGATGTATGTGTCCGGTGGGTTGTTTTATATAGGGGGCACGGACATCACTGCAGGTTTTTAAATAGAACTGACAGTGAAAGTTAATATCACTGTCGGTTTTTAAATAGAACCGACAGTGAAAGTGAATATCACTGCCGGTTTTTAAATAGAAACGACAGTGAAGGTGCATGTATGTAAAGGTACATGGGAAAGTTTTAACAACAATGATATACTTATTTAAATAGTATAGAAATACATCTAAAAATAACAAAAATATTAGAAATAAATTACATATACGATAACAAAGACCTTACACTAAAATTCCATATACGATAACAAAGACCTATTTGCTTACAGGTCAATGTTACAATCAATGTGTATCAACACATTATAATTTAACCACCTCAGTAGCATTCGTCTAGCACCAACTAGGGTCAAACAGCAGCACCGAGGTGGTCTACGAGCTATACCGGTTGGAGATGACAAGGTGGCATCGATGAATCCATGCCTCTGCTATACATGGCCTTTTTCTTGGTAGAATCCAGATAACACCGCAGCGGATGGCTCTATGAACCTCGCGGCATCTCTAATCTTCGGCGTTACTCTATCTTCAGTAGCATTCTTCTAGTACCTCTCATGTGCACCATTTTGGTGGACTATGATGCATAACGATATCTATACATTGGTTGGTTTCTAGGATGATAAGCCCGGCTGGTGCTGGTTTGTTGTGAGAGGAAAATACTGTATCATGGCTGATAAGCCCTGGCTGAAACCAACAAGCCATGGAGGGGCACCCTAGCAGGGCACCATTTTATAGGCTAGCTATCACGGTAGGTGGTAGCAGTGCTCCTGCTATGGTGATCAGCAGGAGCACTGCTGGCCTATGGAGGGAATATTCTTATCACTATCGGTTTTGATAAAAAACCGGCAGTGATAGGGGTTATTAGTGCCGGTTTTTAGAACCGGTAGTGATTCCATGTATCACTGTCGGTTTTTATGAAAAAACGATAGTGATAGGCCTCGCAAATAGCTACCGCTACCGCGGGTGCTCAGTTTTTATTTTTTTGAAATCAGAGCCACTGTCGCGGGCTCTAGATAAAGAAAAATAAAAAAATTGTCCCACCTAGGTTTCGAACCGAGGGAGCAAGAAAGAGGGATTAGTGCCTTAACCATTGCATTAAAGGAGGATTTATGTTAGAAAATGTTTTGTTATCATTTTTATAGTTTAAGTTGAGGTTCATTTAATTCTGTAAAAATATAAAAAAGTTTGCCGTACCTAGGATTCGAACCAAGGGCGTGGGCTTCACAGTAGCTGGCTTTTACTGCTGCACTATGATAGGGAGTACGCCAAGTTATGTTTTCTTTTTTTGTTTTATCCTCTGAATGAGAGTTAATTAATTCGAGGTCTAGATTATAGGGCCTTAACAGCTATGCTAGCATTAGGGATTATGTTAGTTTAGGTTATGTTTTTTTTTCTTTTATCCATTTAGTGCATGCAAATACATATAATTTATTGTAAATAATACAAATATTTATGTCTCAATTATTTAATGCCATGATAATTAATTAATGGTCTATAATGATCAAATAATAGTGTTTCTAAACATCATCTCAATATTTGATTACGTAGTCAATTATTTAATTTTAGAGAAGTGCACAAAATATAAATTAGATTACATAGTTGGTGAACATCGTCTGAATAATGATTACATAGTTAACAATAATCTAACTATCTTTAGGTGCATCAACAATGAAGGCCTCATTATGATCAAGTCATACGTAAGCAGGTTCATCACCCTCTTGAAGGATAGGTAGGGGTACGTTCGCCCCGAATGGAGGCATTTCCTGATAGCCCCTGTAGTCTTCTTCGTCCGTCACTCCATCGACACCGACAATCTTCCTTTTCCCTTCTAGGACTACTTTTAGCCATCCTTTTGTCTTGTTGAACCTTGCATAGAAGACTTGCATAACATCTCTTGCAAGGACGAAGGGGTCATCTCTGTATGCTATCTTAGTGAGATCAACGGTAGTGAACCCTTCGCTGTCAGTGTTGATTTCCTCAACCTGGACCCACTGGTAGCGAAAAAGAGTTGCCTTCAATGGACCGTAGGCTAGCTCCCACATCTCCTCTATGAAACCATAGTATGTCGCCTGCACATTGTTGTTTTCATCGTGAGCATCAAAACGAACACCACAATTTTAGTATGTGCTCTTTCCATCTTGCTTTTTTGTGTAAAATGTGAATCCATTGATCTCATACCCTTCGTACTTAAGATATGTACTCGAAAGTCCCTTGGCTAAGGCATCCAGATGATTACCTAACTTTATCCTAAGCAAGCGGCGTCACAACCAGTTGACAAATTCCTCCTTATGTTTTTATCTAGCCAAGCCTATGACCTACTCGGATATAGAGTTTGCAGCGATTGCCTATGCTTGTCAATGTATGGCATCACACCCATGGCTTGCTGGAGAATAGCAAACTGTGCCTGTCTAAAAGAAACAGGGTCATCTACTATAACAGATTTCTCCCCGATCGTTCCTTTGCCACATAGTCTTCCCTCGTGATGAGATTCTAGAACTCTGACCCTTTTGATGTCCAGATAATATGTGCAGAACTCAATGGCCTCCTCCATTGACCATCCTTCAACCATGCCCCCTTTTGGCCTAAATCTGTTCTTAACATAACTCCTGAAAACTTTCATCAATCTTTTGAAAGGGAACATCTGATGCAGGTACATTGGGCCAAGGGCTCTAATTTGGTCAACAAGATGAAATTGCGTGTAAGGTCACTTTTGTGGGTTCTCCAACTCTTGGCTACCGTCTGCATTATCTTCTTACATGTTGTAGCCTTCAATTCTTCTAGAAACTCCAACCAAGGCTAGACACGCTCATCAAATATAGTGATCTTGTCTTGTTCAATTAGTGAATTGAATGAAGGCAGGACCAAGGAGATCCTTTGTCTAGCAATCAGACCAACCAGCCTCCTCATTCTTATCTAGGCCCTCTTCTCTATGGGAAACCTAGTCAGACTGAGCCCTGTGACGGTTAGCTTGTCATCTGGCCACCGGGTGACTGTCCTCTTTCTTGTTTGGGGTTTACGAGGAGGTTCAGATGGCTGTGCTTCTGCATTAGCACCTCTCTCTTCATCCTTTCTGTACCATCTCCCTCTTGGTCCCTTGCATCCGCATCTCTCTCTTCCTCCTCTTCATTAGCATCTCTACTGTGTCCCTCCTCTCCACTGTTAGTTGGTTCTTTGCCTTCTCCTACTGGTGATGGCATAGATGCTTGATCATACGCCTGTCAAACAAAGGTGAGCAAGGTTGTTAGTGAACATGATAGAGCACTGACATCTAATAGTAACTAGTGTTAGTACATAACAAAGCTGCATCTTACCATTCTGATAGGGACTGTAACAGCAATCAATAGCTAGCAGTGCAGACACCTTTCACAGCACCGTAGAGCCATGTTTGACACATATGCAGTGACAACAACAACAAAAATGTCATGAGATGATGTACAATTCAGAATAGAAAATTTAGAGTAGACTAAAATACATCTAAAAGTTCAGGCTATAGAACATCTCAATCCACTCAACTAGATCATCAACAACCAGATCAATAGTTTAGGAAGCAACAGAAAATATAACTTTATGTAATACTAACTGAAATTCTCAGCTAAGTATGACCCACAAGAGTTTATACTGATCAACAAGCATAAGTAGAGTATGAGCAAGTGTTCAGTAATATAGCAAAGCTAATAGTCCATATCAATATTTACAACCCATTGTATAGCATCTACATGATAAGACTAAAATTAATGTACAAGTTCGGTCTCTAGAAACCAATGCTACTAGTCTAGTATTTCATTCGTGTCATAGGCACAAGAACATCTCAATCCACTCAACTAGAACAAAACTACTAGGTTCCATCATACAAGCATAACCAGACATTCTAATTTTCAAAAATCCATCTACTGCTCCTTATCTATCTACTATACCTGACAACTATCCGTAAAAAATCCCTCAACCAGAAATAAACAGAGACTCGATAATAGCCTTTCCTACTACAAATCCTTGGCTATTGCAAAATCACTAAGCTGCTACATCTAACTGAAGAAAATCCATGTTAGAACTCACAAGGTGGGGTCGAAGGAGTAGCCTAGTACTATCGGAGGGGACGAAGGGGTTGCTGGAAGCGGAAGATGCCGTCAACCTACGGCCTCTGCTTTGCTCACAGTGCCTCTAGAACGGCCACCGCCACGCCCAGCCGCTTGGGAGACGATGCGTCATGCCCTGCTAGACGGAGTTGGAGACAATGGCGAAAGACAGCCTCGGAGACAGTGGCTGTCGGACCTCGGTGAATGGTGTCAGAGATGAAGGCGGGCGGACGCTGGCGTGTGGATGCGGACGGTTGGTGGATGCAGTAGCGGTGGAAC